>NW_009216519.1:0-892 GCF_000690835.1 Fulmarus glacialis
TCCTCCGACCACATTAATCCCCCCCAAAGGGCGTTAATTCCTCCTCTGAGGGGGCTATTTCCCCCTTCCAAGGGGGTTTATGCACCCCAAGGGGCTTAATCCCCCCCCCCAAGGGATTTAATCCCTGTGCAAGGGGTTTAATCACTCCTCAAGGGGGCTAATCCCCCCCAAAAGGGAGTTAATTCCCCCTCCAGGGGGGCTAATCCTCCTCACAGTTGGGTTAATTCCTCTCCCAAGAGGGTTAATTACCCCCTCCAAGATTAATTACCCCCTCCAAGGGGGCTAATCCCCCCTCCAAGGGCATTAATTACCCCTTTAAGGAGTTTAATCCCTCCTCCAAGGAGAGTAATTACCCCCTCAAGGAGTTTAATCCCCCCCAAAGGGGGGCTATTTCTCCCCTCCAAGGGGGCTAATCCACCCCAAAGGGATTAATTCCCCCTTTAAGGGGATTAATCCCCCCTCAAGGAAGCTAAACTCCCCCTCCAAGGGGCTTAATCCCCCCAAAAGGGGGCTTAATCCCCCTCTCCAAGGGTGCTATTCCCCCCTCCGGGGTATTAATCCCCCTCGGGGGGGGGTCTATCCCCTTTGGCGAGGCACCCACCGAGCAGCCGGGTCGGGCGCACACCCGGATTTATTTGTGTGTGCGTGTTGGGGGGGTCACTTTTCGAAATGTTCGAGGGGGTAGTGCTCCCCGTAGTGCTGCAGGTGCCGTTCCAGAGCCGCTCGCTGCCGTCGCAGGTGAGGCGGCATCTCCCGGTAAACGTCGGAGAAAAGGAACTGCGGGTTAGGCTTCGGCTTCCGCTCCGCCTCCTCGAACGCCTCCATCACCTACGGGGCAGCGTCAGCGCCTTTTCCTCCCCAAAATCCCGGGGATCCCCTTCCCCAAAATCCT
>NW_009216520.1:0-12024 GCF_000690835.1 Fulmarus glacialis
ACCCCCACCCCCCTTACTTGCACACATTAATGCAAGTCTCTTCTATCCAGCTGCCGGTATTCAGCTAACCATACAAACTTCAAATCTTTAAGGTCTCAAGTACTGATTCATATATCATACAAAAATCTGTAACTTTCAATTTTTACTCTCCTTGCAGTCTACATTATGGTGTTCTCACAGTGTGGAAAATAAAATATTCGTAACATGACTTATGAATTTGATGATCTATTACTGGAAACTACTTTGCAAAATTTTTATGTTCTCCTTGTAGTGGAGTTCACTGGAATTTAAATTTTAAAAGAGGCTATTGCTAGCTAGAGACAGAATAAATCTAGCATGAGTGTCTTACAGATGAAATTTCAGAAGATCAGATTCTTATGTAGACTGATGAACAAAGAAAATTAAGAATATTTACCAATAACAGTGAAAAGTGTAAAAGAACACTAAATTATCCAAAAGTTTAATGAATTAGGAATCAGGAAACTAAAAGGAGCAAAGGACCTAGCAAAATTTTTCACTTCAGTCACATTATCAAAGCAAGCTTATTTACAGGAAATTTTAGATTCCATTTCAATCATCATGGAACCTATTATAATTTTTCTAGAAATCTTTTTTTTTTCCCCTCCCTCTTTCAGTACCTTTGTTCTTTGTTTTTCCTTAGTTACTTGTAGGCTTATTATGACAGCCCTGAAGGCAGCAGATAACACAAATATGGGGCCAAAGAAGAAAACTCTTTTCGCGTTTTCTCTCCCCCATGCACTAAAATGTGTGGCCCCTGTAAAATTATGTCCATTTCACGAAGACTATACCCTTCTTGACAGATCAGTACCTCCTGTTTGATTTTTGTAGTTCTTTGAAATTTCTCTGCTTTATTTCTATCTCAGTACCAAAAAGATGCAACTGTTAAATTTCTGCAGCTATTAGAAGCTCAGGTCAGCGAGTGGGCGAAAGCCTGGCACACCCTGCCTTGGCTCCATAGGTCCACACTGCCAACTGTGGCTCGAATTTAAAAGTATATTTTGGTATAACTCAGCCCAAGAACAAACTCGTTATACTGTCCGTCTGCATCAGACCCTCCTAGGACACAGAGCAACCTGTCTGCTTAATTTGACATGACCAAAAAGAAAGATTGAATATACTCCATGGGTGGTCCACACTGAGGGGTAACCCGGGCTCAATTCCTTTCCTTAACACTTGCCTAAATCCTGAGATCTCTTGAGGGCCTCTAACCACAAAGCAAGGATCCAATTTTAACAGCAAGAACCAGCCCTAAACTATATAAAGAGCAATTAATTTTTAGAAGCAGCAAAGGAGAAATAAAATGGGGGGAGCGATACAGGAGCTGACAGAGAAAAGACCACAAAATGGAAAAGTAATAAGGCATGATAATAGTCAAAATGAGATTTGCCCTTAGAAATTTTCACAATAGTTCTGGTTTGAGACTAGAGGAAAAAAGCCATAAAACTTGCATTTCCTCAGTAACTTAAACACTGACCTGTAGCAGCTGTGTTGCTGTAGCTCTTTGTTCAGGATTTTTCACTAAGCATTTCTTCACAAAATCTGTGAATTCATCAGACCAGAGCTCTGGCTTCCGGAAGGTTGGAGGGGGATTTGTAGGAATCATAAAAATAGCCTAGATAAAAATCAAACAACAATAGCAAGTTTAAACAAAACACATCAGCACAGCAGTGAAGCCAAGTAAATAAATTGCTTTATCCTCCTTTCGTATCAGGCTAAGAATCTGGAGGACAAATTTTAAGGAAGTTAGGATTTCCACTCAGATCGAGAGTCAGGAAGTAAATCCATCTGCTACTAATGCAGCTACTTCCCATTAGATTTTTTCTATTTAAACTGTACCCCATTAAGCACATCACTCATTATTTTATCTATTGCTAAAGAGCAATAGGTAATTTCCTTTTGCATTCATAATTTTTCAGATGTAGTCTTAAAACTTGCTTTTCCTAATAAGATTTAGAAACGTACGCTAAAAGACCTAAGACAAACACTAAAAGATGACAAAAATAAAATAATCAAGTAACTTGTCTCCTAGCAGTGAGAATTTACTTGAAATTGAAAAGGCAGTATTTTACCTATATAACAGAAATTTCACACTGTCGAGAACCATATGCAGACAGATTTTTCAACTAGGAAAAAAGATTCATGCTATATAAAAAAATGTTTGTCCTACTTCAGATTACATATATTGTGCCATTTTCTTTACAATTTTTTCCAGGTTTTCCTCTAATTATAGATTTACACTTGTAGGGGAAAAAACAGCGCAGTACAATTCTGAGAGACTACTGTAAAATAATTGGAAATTTTGAACTTCTGTACATAATATCTCAAATGCATTCAGTATCATTGCTTAAGATTTACACATGACAGCATCAACACTATTCAGAGTTAGGTCTACTGACAGAAATAATAAGCCATTATTTTTTTCTAAAACCAGGTTCAATTCAATAACATTTTCCAAAGTGAAAGGGAGTGAAAGTTCATTTGTTTTTCTACAAGCATAGGCAGAAATCTGTACTCAGAAAAGGGGAAAAAATTGAAATGAGAGATTATGCACACCGAAAGCATAGGCAGAAATATGTACTCAGAAAAGGGGGAAAAATTGAAATGAGAGATTATGCACACCGTTAACATAGTAGAAGCACCAGAAGCTTCAGCCTGTGCTTGGAACATGGGGAGAAGGGAGAGGGAACTTCCTGAGATTTTATCCATAACTTCTTAAGAAGTCTAAGTGGCCTTGAAAGTTGGGTTAACTTGTTCAAACCCTCATTCTAAAATTCTTCTCATACGCTGAAGAAAAGCAGAACCCATGCAAAATGATGCAAAAACTGTTTACTATAATTTTAATGAAAAATTATTTCAGTACTGAATAGTTTGCTTCAATTCAAATACTCAAACATTTTAAAAACTCATTTCATTATCTGCCTAATACAAAATTTACAAGAAGAGACCTGGGCATTTTGTTTAATAAAGATGTATGCTACAACAGCTTTGTATTTTCAGTGGGCAGCTGTGCCAAACTAGTATATGAACTCAGATAGGAAGTCTACTACCCTGTAATTGGCCTTACCTACTTCACTTGTGATACAAGATTAACTGTCAGTACAAGTGAAGTGCTTCTGGTATAAAACAGTGGCTAACAAATTCAGCTGTTTCTGTCCTTGAAGGTAATGATCTCTTCTGAACTTTGAACTGATGACTTTCAATCTTATCTTTAGCTACTCTTCAATAGCTACTGCAAAGCTAGCTGTTAAAACACACAGCTGTAACAGAAGACTAGTAACTTTTGTTTATGTGGTGTCAAAATGTATACCTCCTGTTTGATAATAAACATTGACCTGTCTCTCGGCAGGTAAGCAAAGCTTAGTTTCAGAGTCCTACTCAGCTCCAATGTTCTGGGAAAAATATTTGCCTTTGCCAATTATTTTCATCAACTACACAGCAATTAAGAACCACAGCAAAGAAATGACTTCTTTATAATTCACAAAGGACAATGAGAAGAAAGTGGGAATTCATGAATCATTCTTTTATGGCAGGCAATAAAAGTCACAAAGAAGATATTTAACAGCTAGAGTTAGGGTCCTAAATCCACATTTATGCTTTGTATGTTTGTTGAAAATACCTACTTCAGAAACATATATATTTATTTAATGCTTAAACTGTAGATTTTTTTAAATCTTGGTTTGTGACATGAGCTGTTAGCTGAAAAAAAAAAAAATTTAGATGCGTTTTTGTAATACAAGAAAACATATAGAAACTACATATTCCAGATGTTTACTCCAACTTGTTAACTATGCCACGTACTTGCTAGCATGTACCTCTCCCCCCCAACTCTCAACACTCCCTTTGGTTAACTAGCCTGAAATGCTGGTTTTCAATTCCACCTTCCCCCTCTACTTCCTCATTTTGGCTTGCACATTTCTCTGCATAAAAGTTAAGCTCCCTCTCACTTTCAAAACACTCTATGATTTAGCTTCCAACTACTTCTGTTTCCTTCCAAGAAGCTTGCAAAGCAATCACTGGAGAATTATAAAGCTCCAGGAATAAAACCAAAATGCTTATCTGACAGGAACTTATTCCTCATTTTTGCTTCCATTTCTTGTCAAATACATCTTTTCTATCCTGAAAGAACACTGTCCTATTTTAAACCAAAACTAAGCTGTTTCAGTCACTCTGTTCCATGGGTGCAGGGGGAAGCAGGAAACCTAAGAGACTTGGTTTTTTTCATGCTTCTTTCCCTGTATTTCTCCACTCCCTGTGTTCTCCCAAACTATTATCTGTAGTAAATTTTTGCTTCCACTCCACTTATAATTTTCTCTAAAATACCACAGCTATTGGTATTAGTTCAGCTCTCACAGCAGGGCTGATAGCAATGCTCAGATAGGCAGCATTAGGCAACTCTTGCTTAAAAGGGAAACCAAACCAAAGCAACAGCACCAGCTAGCACTGAACATAAGCTACCATGCACCCAATTACATGGGCTAAACTGGCAGTGAAAACTGCAGGAAAAATTAGGAGGAAATTGTTCAACAAAGGGGACAGGTTCTGACATGCTACGAAAGAGCTGGGGCTAATTCTTCTCTCCCACCTTCAACATCACCTTCCACATTTCCCTAAGTCTGGCAAGTCTTACTCAAGTAACACATCAAATGTACAGCCAAGGTGTTAGATCGCGTGACTCAGTCTTCAGTTTCAACCATTCAATCATCCTCTTAAAAAAAAAAAAGAAAAAAAAAAAAACAACTCTAAGCTGCGAGACGTCAGAACTCAGGCCTGAGGGACCATGGCAGCTTAAGCAGTCTTTGTCTTCACCTGTCTGTAACAGAGAGCCCATTCCAAATTTGTCCTGGCCCTTCCACCTCTGAACCTTGAGCCTAGCTCTCTACTTTGAATAATCTTTCATATGTTGCTCTGAGGCAAGTCCTACACCCTGCAGTGAAACCAGAATCCAAGCTGAATTACAATATATGCGTGAAGGGGGGAAGATACATCATCCAGGGCAGCTTTCAGTGGCCACTTCTGAATTGGGCACCAGACAATCTAACACAGTTTCTACCATAACCATTGCCTGGAAGCACTTACCTGCCTGATAACCAGCAGTTATGGTTAGGCTGAATACTGGACTGAGAACCAGGTCTTAAATGAGACCAGAACTGCACAAGTCAGCACATTATTTTCTTTTTATTATTCTTAAAGGGCCTAGCATTTTAAATGAAGTCCAGGCTGAAAACATTCTTTTCATGAAGGTTCTTTTATGGACAGTTTTATTGGCATGAAAATGTAATCAGATGAATTAGGAAACCCCAATAGAAAAATGAGACCCTCATATACTGCATTTGGAATTTCCTAATCAGAAAATCCTTGCAGCTCATTCTTCCTATCAGTCAGGGTAATACATCTGTATTTCACACAGCCCACGAACACATTAAATCATCAACAGTAATTTGGTAGAGATACTATGTCTTTTGGGTTTTAGCTCCTTGAATAACTTATCTCCACTGCTTAGTTTAAATAAATGACTTGTAATAAATAGCAGGAAATCAAAAGAGTAACTTTTACTGTTACTATTTGCCCAGTATCATGAATGCTACTGAAGGAGACAACAAAGATTTTTATATTTTATAATTTTCATGCTGTGAAGCTCCATTGCTAGAATCAGAGAGAGACTTTTTTAGAAAGAGGGTAAGGATACAAGACATTCACAGGCAGTTTGTGACTCCATAGTTTTTGGCACCACAATTGTACTACTTAGTTTATCAATCTACTACAGAAAACAAACTCCAAACTACATTTAAACTCAGTAACACATTTTAGAGTACAAAACCCTATTTAAGGCTGGGGGGTTAAATATTGAATACTGTAACATTTTATTAGCTTTAGAAACAAAGAATCAGCTGAAAGACACATTTTTCTCTTCTTTGTGATAAATGTCATAGAACTTCCTTCCCTTGTTGAATAGCCTTCAAAAAGGTTATTGAAACATGACTAATTATTCAATTACACAATTCAACAGCTGTCTAGAAATGAAACACCAGCATGGACAAGAAGGGTGAGATACTAGCAGGTTCTACATTGGTTTTGCTTTGTTGAGCTTTTTTTTGTTTTAATTCAGAACTACAATATTGTTACAACAAAGTTTTTTGCAAAACTTTGTAACAATGAAAAAGAAAGTTACTGAACAACGCCTCGTGTGTTTAAAGACAAAGAAGTCTGTTTATGATCTGCTTCAGTGTAGATAATAAATTTAATTGTTAGAAGTGCCTTAAAAATCACCAGCTTCCTCCTCCCGTCTGCAAACAAAACCATGAAGATCTAGTGCACTTACACTTTTTGTGCAGAATTACAAACAGGTCTGGTTCCATCAGACATCCATCAGATACCTGATCCAAGGAGATTCTCAATATCCCCTGAGTTTGATAAAACCCCTAACTGGAATCTGAATGGACGATTTAAAATGTTTGAAAAGCTTAATTATCTTTCTGTGTGAAATATTACTTCTGTTGAAGCAGCCAATACCAATTTTTAGTCTTTCTTTACAGAAAGAAAAAAGTGGCTTCTCAAAAAAAACCAAACCACACATCAACCACAACTGTTACCAGTGGTTTAACAGCCATTCACTGTCACAAGCTTCCCTCTGGAACTATGACCTTTGCTGTTCAAACCAAAGTATGATGCACTTAAGATGTAAAGTAATAAAGTAATAAACACAGAGAAAAGATACATAACGGAAAGAATAATCACATGATTAACAGCAAAGATGGGTTACTGAAAGATAAGCCATTTATACTGACCTGTATATTTATTGTTGCTAGTAAGCTAATAACATTTTGACAGCATTACAATAGGTCAAGAATGTAAAGATACCAATCTCAAATATTTTGCAATAGTAAGTGCAATTGTAAACCTACTGAAAAGAATCAACTCTCGCCTTGTTAGCACCGTCACGCAACAGAACCGTTCCTCAAGATTCACCTCTGAACTTACTCTTTCTACTAAAAGTGGGAGTTGGACTTGACGATCCTCATGGATCCCTTCCAACTTGAGATATTCTTTGATACTTCCTTTAAAAAAATTGCTTTAAATTCCAAAAGAATATTACAGATAATTTGTTCTGTGACGACAGCTTAAAGAAGCTGGCATTCTAAGGCCACAAGTTCATTCAGTCTGGGATTTTTTTTTTACTGGTTTTAAACAAGCTCACTTATACAACTGATTTTTAAATTCCATCATATATCACAACTTTAAAATTCTACCATATCCTGAGACAAAACTGCATTGGTATATTTAAAAGGCAGAAATTATTGCACTGGCTGTTATCCAATCAGCAAGACAAAGAGCAAATTTCCCCTGCTAACTCATCTAAAAGGATCATGTCATCTGCATGTCTGTTCATTATCAAACCCATTTTTCAGATGAGTAATAAAAATATTTATTACCACCAATCTTTTCCCAGAAATACCACCTCAGCATGCTGCCCTACTGCCAGTCAATTTACCAATTTATCCAGGGTTAGGGGGTTTTTTTTTTTGGTTTGTTTCATTTTTGAAAGTTTCTTGACCTCTTGTAAGTCATAACTTGTACTATCCAAAGAGATCTGGAAGCAGCTCAACAAATTACTTGATGGAGTTGTATGCAAAGAAACAACTTTGTTTATCTGCAGTGGCCTTCTTTTGCTTGCTTATTTCTTCTTCCTCTCCCTTCAAGTCCAGCAGACCTATCAATATTTCTCCAGGCTTTCTTCCAACATATTTAAATAATTCCCCATGATTTGGGGAACTCTTCATGACTTTTGCCTGCAGGTTTTTCAGCTATTATCTTGTCCCAACTTTCCATCTTCTACTTTAAAATGGAATAGTTTGAGTTTTTCTATCCAATTCAGTAGCACTAACTCTTCAGCACAAAATATTCTTGAATTCTGCCATTCAACTGAACGTTGTCCTCCCACTTCCTTTTTGTTTAGGGATGTAACATTCAAGTTCCCATTTCATCTGCAAGGTTACGAACTCATTGATGTCAGTGAAGTTACAACAGAAGAGACAGCCAGCAATCTGATCCTCAAAATTCTTCCCTCATTCAACTTAGATAGCAAGCCTTTAAAGAAAGGCAACAAATACCTTTTGAAAGTCTGTAGAAATGAAAAATAAAGCATGGAAATATCTGCAATGTCATGAAGGTTTTTTAACTGTTCTTTGGCTTTGTTGGGCTTTTTTGTTGTTTCTTTGGGGTTTTTTGGGGGTAGGAGGGGGAGGGTGTTTTAGGTAAGTGAAATTACACAATTTTTAAAGCAAAGGCATTCACTGAAAACAAAAATTGTTTCAGGCTACTCAAGATTTTGTGCTTAAACTACCCCAAGCAGCTAAAGGTTTTGAATTTTTTTTTTAATTGACATATACAGGAATTTTCAGAGAAAAATCCCTAACTTGCAAATAATCCCATATAGGTATAAACAGTATAATTACTTAACATTTTATTGGAAGGTTATATTGAAACTTCACATCCACAATAATTACAAGTCTCCACATTTTTACCACATTTTTACAGTGTCCAGGGACAAAAGATTCATGATGACTAAAAAAATCCAAACACTACCAGAAAACAAGACAATAAAAGTCAGCAAGTCTTACAAACACACACAAGAGTTTCAAACACCTGAAAGGAACTGCAGCATTCAGACACCATCTAGGACAGTATTTCCAATACTTTCACTCACCAAAAGGAAAACTTAAATTAACAAATTAATTCATGATTGTTGTTCTGAAAAGTACTCTCAACCTCAGCATTGGGTGAGCAAGATACATTTAATCAGGAGAAGGAAGAAGAGTGCATGTGTGTATGCACATGTGGGGTTTTTTTTTGACGGAGGGAAGAGTTTTGTGCGTTTTTTTTTTTTAGGTAGAAAAAAAGAAATAGATATTAAGCTGTCTTTAGACTGAAAAAAGTACCTGATATAGTGGCTTAACCTTCTAATTCAATTTTTACTTGACCCAGACTTGGAAAAGAAGGTATTTTTAAACGTAGTTGCATAAGAGAAAATTTCCTTTTGATAGTGACAGGCAACAACTCCTCTCTGTGAGGAAATCACCATTACAGAGAGATGGGGCCACTTCAGACCACTAGCCAATTCGAGGTTCTACCATAACCCTCAAGGAACTTCACCAACATTTAAGAACCTCTCAGACCAAATTATGCATTATGGCAGATCTTTGCTCAAGAGCCAGGCAAATCACTTCCTAAAGGATATTTCGAGCCACACAGGTGTCCAAGAGTCAAAAGAGGAAGAAGGTGTCCTCACGAATGTTGGTACCTCTTACCTCTCTCAGATAGAAGCATCCTGCTAACACTTAAATCCCCCCTATGACAGAATCTGAGAGATCTAGAACATAAGAGAAGACTCTTGAACCTGAACAACTTTTTCTTTTTTCAGCACCAAACTTGAACAACTAGTTTCTCATCAGTTATAAAGCAAGGAAATGGTTCTGAAAGTGTGCATTACATGACTGAATCCAGGGAATACTCTTGATTAATTTAGTCGTCTTTCACCATAGTTTCTTTTATTCCTGATTCAGTACTATCTTGAAAATTCATAGACATAATGCCTACAAGGTTCCAATTCTGCTACTCAGACTAAGAAACTTACTTTCTCTCCAAGAAAACTCCAACAATATAGCTTACTTTAATAATAAAATCTTTTCTCTTCTTCCCACAGTATTTTCTGCCGTTTCTAAGAAAATGAGGCAGTGATTACATCCAGAAATATATTAACATTTACTGAGACATGAAGTGGAAAAACTGTATTTGCAATTATATTTTCTAATAAAAGAGTCAAGGAGCGAGTAACTTATATTTGTGAGAAAACGCTGTAGTAAACTCTCTGGACATTAAACGTGAAACCTCTGCCATAACCACACACAGTCGTAATGACAGAAAGCATTCAAGAAATATGCAGCAGTTGTTCTTTATTCAGGATGCGTTAGACCTCCAGCAGCAGTATTGTGTTCGGTTTTAAGCATCGCACTTTCAGAGACTTGAACCATCTTCAGCTGTTTCACAAAAGAACAACTATAATGCTTAGATATTTAAAAAACACAATCTGCAAGGAAAGATTGAATGAATTAGGATTGCTTAGTGTAAAGAGGAGGTGACTGTGCTTGTTTTGGCTGGGACAGAGTTAATTTTCTTCATAGTAGCTACTATGGGGCTACGTTTTGGATTTGTCCTGAAAACAGTGTTGATAACACAGGGATGTTTCAGTTACTGCTGAACAGTGCTTACACAGAGTGAGGACCTTTTTAGCTTCTCACACCGTGGTTTCCTGGAGATGGCTGAACAGCTGCCTGCCGATGGGAAGTAGTGAATGAATTCCTTGTTTTGCTTTGCTTGTGTGTGCGGCTTTTGCTTTACCTATTAAACTTCTTTATCTCCACCCACGAGTTTTCTCACTTTTACCCTTCTGATTCTCTCCCTTATCGCACTGGGGGGAGTGAGTGAGTGGCTGTGTGGAGCTTAGTTGCCAGCTGGGGTTAAACCATGACGGTGACTATAGCGAGAAACACGGTAACAGTCTTCAACGTGTTAAATGCCACTTCAAAGGAGGAGAAAATATTCTTTTTTTCAAGTCTATAATGAACAGAAGAAGAGCTAATAAGTTTGAATTTCAACAAAGAATATTCAGGTTACAAAGTAGGAAAGTTTCCAACAAACTACCTGAGAAGTTCCAGAATTTGTTATTGTATTCTACCAAAAATTATAGACAAACACAGTTTCAGAATTGTACGATCAAAATTTGGGCATGTGTTTTGAAGATCTTTTCCACCACCACCACCTCCCCATTTGCCCACTGTTTATGCAAATCATGCAGTCTCAGAAGACATAGTATTTTCCCTATGTCTAACTTGAAAATTCAGTGGAAGAGTGCATTACACAAAGATGAAATGAAATGAAACTCCATGCGCATCCTTCACAGGTTGCTCTCTCTCCCCGCAACAGCTCCTCTGCCTCTGATTTTATGTGAATTATGTAAGGACTTACATTTAAGAGTCAATACTTCGAGAGGTTACAGGTAGCACAAAAGAAAGCGGGAATTTAATCTAGTCATGTCACAAGTGGAATAGAGTCTTGCTAGAAAAATAATCTGCACACTGCGAATTTAAAAACCTGCAGTGGCTGACAGTTCACTGGGATGTCCAAAGGTGACCTTGGTAATAATAATAATAATAATAATAAAAAAAAAAAAAAAAAAGAGGATTATCATGTTTGGTCAGCCTAGGTACAGAAACAGAATGATCATGTTTAACAGAAGAAACATGAAACACAAAGGAACAATGCTCACAACAATGTTTGCTGCTTCCTACTTCACCATTTACAACGGCAACAGATGAACAGGTGACAGCAAAAGCCAAATGACCGGCACAAAGAAAAACGACCCATTCACTTGCCAGTGTTCAAACTAAAATTAAACTGACAGATTACAATATTCCAGATATGAAATGCCTACATCCCACTGAAATAATGCAAATGTCTAATTAATTACAGAAGATTTTCCAGTCTATGAAAGAGTAACTGAGTATTAAGTTCTTAGATCTTAAAGCTCTGTCTACCTTCAAGCAAAGAAGGAAAACTACTTCTCCTGTCTCTGCTCCACTGACACCCAAGGTACTGAGAGAATACAAGACTCAACAGCACTGCCTTCCCAGCTACCAGGTACGTACAGAGAACAGCATTACTATCCTTGCCTAGCTAGTATTTCCAATATTCTCCCTAATAGCTTCATAAAAATATCTTTTACATTGTAGCCCCTTAATTTCATTGCTAGATTAGTGTGAAGTTATCTACATCCTTTCCTGTAAGGAAATGCAGATGCTAGAGCAAATCTAACTTTTTTCCTTACTCCATAGACCATGATGCAGACAGAAGCAGTGAGCAGTGTAAATCTGGACATTTCAATGACCAAATGAAAAGAGAAGTATAACAAAGGCATAGTATTACTGTCCTGGTTCTGGCTGGGACAGA
>NW_009216521.1:0-4366 GCF_000690835.1 Fulmarus glacialis
CGAACCCGCCTGCCTGGAGACCCCGGCAGGGTTTTGTTCGTGAGCCGTGCCAGGAGGAGGAGCTCGGGGCTTGCTGCCGGTGATGGAGGGGACGGGCGAAAGAAATCGGATGTTTCACTTAAATAACGGTATAAGTGGGAGGTCCTGAAAATGCCAGGGGGACTTTTAAACAGGGATGGCTACTTCAGGTGTGTTCAGCAGTTTTCAGCATTTGTTGATATCATTTTAACGTGTGGCACATTCACTTTTTCTTGCATTGTGTAACTTTTTGCCACTTGAAGATTCCTTGTAATTCCTCGGCAGCTGTAATTTCAGTCGTGCTAACACTCCACCCTCTTCGAGGATCTTCTGTTTAACAAGTCTTGTAAACTAATCCTCTCTCTTTTTAGTAAATGGTGATTTTTTTAAAGCATCTCATGTAAAATGCTGCAGGTCCACTGGCAGTGGTGTTGTCCTTTGTGGATTCTGCTTCATAGTTTGAGTTACTCACTTGTCCCGTGATACCAGGAGCCGGTGAGCTTAAACGGACTTAAAGCAGTAAAACTGCAAGCGACATGTCTTGTAGGAATAACCTGCTTGCCTGCGGCATTAAACCTTCAGCCCTTTGACAGAAGAGCATCTGCTGTTGTAAAACTTAATGGAAGAATAGTTTCCTGGACATTTCAAGAAGAAAAATTCTAGTGCTGAAGGGAGGCTTCTCTATTTCCACGCAGTTTTTTCAGCAGTTTTTTCATATGAGGGTAGTCCTAGTCATTGCTTTAAAGTAACGTCTTTTTTGGTGTAGCTTCAGTCCTTGTTTGTTCCTTACAGTAGCTTTTGAGGAAATGAAACACAGTTGTACTACTTACCCTAGCCTCTTCATCTAAAAGTTCTGCTTATTCAAAATTAAACGGCTAATTAGTATAGAGCTGCTTAACATACATCCCTTTGTTTATCTCTAAAGTGATGGTAAACACTTTATATTTTATGTAACTTAAAAGTAATGGTGTTCCTTATCTGTAAAGCCCATGTTAAATAAGGTGAATTAATTTGTTTCTCTTTCTAGTGCTAGATTGGCCTCTCTCTTTGGTCTGGATCAAACAGTCTCAAGCCATGGAAATGAATTCTTCCAGTACACTGCACCAAAGCAGCCTAAGAAGGGTCAGACGGCAGCTGGTAAGTAACTGGGCTTGAGCGTGGGGAAAAAACTTAGCAGCGTATGTCTTGCTGGGAGAATGAGGGCCTTTGTGAAGAACAGCAGTGCAAATAATTCACTTAGCTTTTCTTTAATGATATTCTCTTCCTTTATTACCCTTTCTGCGCCCGGTTACTCTAGTGGCCTTTGGTGACTTTGGAATAGCACTCTTTGTTTTTTCACTTTCTTCTGGAGTTATTTTTTCCTTGGGGGAAGGAATGTGTCGTGGCATTGTCACTGGCCAGCGAATGTGGCAGTTCTGTATCACTGACAGGTATTCCTTTTCATTCTTCAGCAGGTCAGGCAGCCCAGAAGGCTCCTGTGGCCCCAGCAGCTTCAGGAGCACCATCAGTGTTCATGGCGACTGCGGTTCATGCTTATCGATAGTAAGTGCCGCAGTGGTTTCCTGTGTGACCATTTAGAGTCTGTGTCTCTGAGAGATTAAGACCTAATCGTAAAGGGAAGATGTTTTTGGATGAGTAGGAAGAGCTTATAGATATGTGTCTGCATGGTAGAAATGCTACAAGTTGATGCAAGTTTCTGCTCAAAAAAGGTTTCAGTTATCGTGCTACAGTTTGGGGTTATGCAGTTGTCAGATAGCAAATTCTGGATTTGGCCGTAACAGGGAACTGCATCCTGGGGTGCTGGCCTGACATTTGCACCGTTTCCAAGCAGCTCTGTCAGATGCTTATGTGTCATACATTCCCTCATGGAGAACTGAGGCACGAGCGTAGAGTGACAGCAGTAAAATTCTCTGTCCATTTCACACTGCCATCATGTAAAAACTCATTTGCCCTGGATCTGTGAAAAGAGCAGTTTTCAACTCAAACTCCATAATGTATGGTCCTGTAATGTGTGGGCAAGCAAGAAAGTTGTAGTGTCTTTAAGCTAAGAGAGACTGCCTAACATTTTAGGCATGAGGAAGGAGACCTGAACTCTAAAGAAGAAGAGCTCAGCAACAGTAGAGAGGAATCTGAGGCAGGGGTGGTTCTGCAGCTGAATCTCTCACTTGTCTTCCAGTACAAATGGGCAGTACTTGAAGCAAGGCAAGTATGGAGCAGCTGTAGTGGGGAACCATGCTACTAAAGAGGTGAGAAACACTTCACTACTTTAACATTTTCGTGCCGAGAGTGCGCTGGTATGAGGCAGTGTTTCTCTGAGCTCACCAGAATGTCTTTGCTTTTCATGTTGGAGGTCTTAGTTCTGCAGCTGCTTATGCCGCCCTGTCCTCCTGGGTTTTCTTATGGCTCAGCCATTTACCTTGGTGACATCTTTCTTTTCTGCAATCCACAAGTTTGTTTGTAAGATCTCTTACACTTTATTTTGTAATGTTTCAGGCACTGTACCTTTTCTAATGTTTGCGGAATTTATTCTGATATTTATTCAGAATCTCTTTGACATCTGTGCATTTGGAAATCAATATAAAGCAAAGTTTTGTCCAAAAGTACAGAGATGCTTTGCTTAAGTTTTGTTATTTTGGCATCAAAAGCATCTCTCCTCCCCAATCCTTCCTTCCCAAGTACTCATCTAAGAACACAGCACTGGGGTGCCCAGTAAATTGGTGTGTTTAAAAGATACTTTGAATACTCTGATCTGTCCTTGATGTTGGTATTTATGGTGTTTCCTATCCCCCAGTTCCTAATTCATGTTGTCTCATTAAGTTGCGTCTGCTTTGGCAATAACAAAAAAAACCCAGTAGTTTAGTAAACTAATTCCTGAGTCACTGATCTGAGAAGCGTTCAGGTGTGGCATTCGTGGGGGAGCTGGGAAGGACAGGGCTACCAGAAGGAAGCTAACATGGCCTTTCTCAGGCTGCCTTTGTAATATTGCAACCTGCACAGCTGGGAACACTTAGCAGATTACTCCCAATTCACTACCTAGCTGTGTTGGCTGAAGAAGCCATTGCTACAGGTGCATAAAGGAAAGCACTTTAGAGCCAAATATGTCAGTAAAATGTTGTATCTGCATTATTTAGTACTTGGAAAGTTCCCTCCAACTTATTACTCAATCTTTTACATTGCTTTATGCCTGTATACCATGTATTATGAGTTTTATGTATTGAAGGGTTAGTGCACCATCTTTTTACACAGTAACTGCTAAAAATGTGGAATTAGTTAAAGCATCTTGCTTATTGCAAAATAATTGATTTGAATCACTTGATTGCTGTACCTAAATAAAGCTTGCATATTTTCAAGGGTTTTTAATAGGTTACAAAATGGTGTTAAGTATTTTTGCTATGAAAAATGCTGCTGCAGGGTGTATTTGGCAAATAAATACTGTAGCCTTAGGCTCAGAATTTGACAAAGCACATTAGAATTGAAGATGTTTTGAGTTTCTGCTCTTTGTTCTTCTTCCCTGCCCAATTCGTTCTGGAATCCAGTACAGGATCCTCCTCTACATCAGTCAGCAGCAACAGATCGCAACTGCAAGGATCCATCCAGGCTTCATACTCACGGTAAGACTCTGGATGAGAAAGCCTCCAATGATCTGTATTGTTCACAGCAAACAGGAGTTGACACTGAAATGGTTTCTTAAGTCTTAGTTTATAGCCTTTGAGATCAGACATCTGGCTGACACAGCAAGAGGTGTCACAGAGACTGGAAGCGCTGTTCTGCTCCTCCTCCTAATGTGTATTGCACAAGAGACTGTTACATCTGCCTCTTGCAGAGCACTTCATCAGCAGATTTCATAATGCAAGTTCATTCACTGTAGGAGGTATATTATTACCTCTAGAGCACAGAGGAGATGTTTTGAGTTTTGCAATCGTACAATGGATAGAAACAGAACAAAATTCCTCTTGCTAATAATTTGAAGTTAAGTGACTGAGAGAATACAACGGAGCAAGCAGAAGGAAATTATAGCAAGGAAATGTTTTCTCTCAGAAATTTGACACTCAGCATTTTCCTGCATAAGTTTGGAGCATTGTAAGTTCTAAAATGGGATCTCAGGAAGTTCTGTTTTCTGCCAGTTTTGCAGAAAATTGGTGTGTTGATTTGTTGCTCTTAGCTTGTCATCAGGTGACATAAAATTTCTTGATTTGATAGATAGAAATTCTGCTCTGAAACAGAATTTCAGTCCAAATGTCTGACCAGGATGCTAGTTTGCTCTTTAGTTTTATAAGTGCATTTTGAAAGATTAATGGGTCATGTACTCAGCTCGTGGTGACATGGATTTTTAGAAGTGAGGAAAGAG
>NW_009216521.1:4394-20540 GCF_000690835.1 Fulmarus glacialis
TAAATATAATCAATACTTATCAAAGGGAGATTACTTACACTTAAAAATCTCAGTATATTTTATAGAACATAGCTTCAAAGAAGCTTTCACCATCTTGTGAAAGCTGCAGCATCTATGAAGAACTTCATATTTTTCAAGTATTTGAGTTACCGTAATTCTTCCACAATAATGAGCACATAAATAAAAGCTAATTCTGAACTTGGGTAGTAATACAGCAGGATTCTTCCCCTGCTTAATTTCAGTAGCTCTTACTTTAAGCTTCTTTTTGATCTGTTTTTTTTTGCGTTTTTTTTTAATTTTAGTTGAGTGCATCTTTTCATGTATAACATAGGACTGATTTCCTTTCCCACAGGTTCAACCCAACAATTACAGTACGTTCTATGATGATCAGAGACAAAACTGGTCCATCATGTTTGAGTCAGAAAAGGCAGCAATGGATTTCAGTAAACAGGTAACTATTTATCCTGTGCGAGGTAGGACTTGCTGGCCTGTTTAGAACAACAGGCAAATCGAGATGTATCTCCGAGAGCCCCTTATTGCTGAAAGGTTCTAAGTCAGAGTTTTCCTTTTTCATTGAAGTTTAGCTTTGAGTATCTGCATGACTGTGATTGAGGCAGATCTGCAATGAGCCTGGCTGAGTTTTGTTCATTAGATGCAGGCCTCTTTGAGGCAGGGAGCCTGTTACTTCTCATGGGATTTCTAATCGAGATTCTCAAGTATTGTAAGACCAACGGTTCTGTAGAGCAGAGGGTATTTACTTATATAGCTCAGCAAAATTCAGCACAAGAAAAGATGGAATGCCTCCTAAGTGCATCTATAACCTGGGCTTGATCAGTACAGTAAGAAATGGATAGATCTGTAATGAGTCATAGTGGAACTTGCCACTCTTTTAATGGCCAGAGACATTGATAGGCTTTCCTTCGGCAGGTATGCATTGCCAAATGCAACAGCACCCCAGTGCTTGATTCAGTCCTCTACCAGGATCTCTCTCTTGGAGAAGGGCAGGGAGCAGAAGGAGGAGACTCTCTGGAGATTGCCTATACGGGTTGGCTGTTCCAGAACAACGGGCTTGGACAGGTAAAGACATTTTTGCTACCTCCTAATACTAAGTGAGGGTGATAGTCCCTGGAAGCAACCTGCCACATCTAGCATAGTATTGATGCTGATGTTAAAGGTATTTTTTCAGTCACTTATGGCACCATAAGTGAGGTCATGTGTTACCTGTAGAATAATAAGGGATTCCTTTACTGTTCAGGAGGAGGTGACTGAGATGCTTTTAACTTTCATAGGCATTCTCACACATTAATATTAATGAAAATGGTGAGAAGGGACAATGAGGCTAGCTATCCTCCTTTGGAAATGGCTTGAGGAAGTGATAAGAAGGGCCTTGTCTGACACAAAGCACATCTCCAAATGTTAGCAGAATGAGATTGCTTTTACATCCTCTACAGCTGTGTCCAATCCAGCTTGCTAATAAGCAAAAGAAATGCTTTGATGTTTCAAAGCATTACCTTTAAAACACCTTTGCTGATTTTACTATTAGCAAAATTCACAGCAAAAGGTTTTGCATTTGCATCCATCTGCAGTTGAGTCTTTTTGCTGTAAAAGAGGGCTTTCTGTTTTTCATCTTTAGGGGATTTTTTGTTTGTCTTGGTCTGTCTGGGATCCTTCTCTCTATGTACCAGAGCAGAGCTTACTTCTAATCGCCTGAAAGTGTTGTTCAGCTGCGTATGTCTTAGTTTTATGTACAAAACTTCTAGACAGTTTTTTGCTGTTGTGTAGTGTTTTACTTGGCCCAATCCTGTCCTGACCATCAAGCTCAAAGCAGTTTTAAAGTCTGAGTCTCCAGCTATTACTCACTTTAAGAAATTGTACTGTGCAATGGACTAGAAGCTCTGGCCATGCTCTGTCTTATGTCTGTTGAGAATTAATTTTGGAAGTAGCAGAATGGGAAATAGCACATAAGAGATTGTAAGCGTTTATGGAACGTGTAAAGTAGCGTTCAGAATCTTGAAACAGTTGGGAAATCCATGTATTTTGTGTTTTTGTTCAACTCTCTAGGTGTTTGACTCAAATGTTAACAAAGACAAGCTGTTGCGGCTAAAGCTGGGATCTGGAAGGGTCATCAAGGTAGAACTTCTGGCACTTTCATTATAATTGAACTCTCAAAGCTTTGAATTACTGAAGATCTTCAGGATTCATATATGCTATTTCTGTTACGTGTTTCATTTGGAAGAAAACAGTGACTCACTCAAACTTTTTCTTCTTAATTTGCACAGTATAGCCAAGTCTCCTTCTCAATGGCAGTGTTAAAAAGAAGTTGTCCTGTTCGATTAAAAGGAAGCTTCCTGTTTTCAAGAGCTGGGGTTTTGGGTTTTTTGTCTTTGTTTTTCTAGAAGTCACTTAATCCATTACCTTGTTCTCAGGGAACCCTATCTCTAAAGGAAGATTTCAATTTGAGAAGAACTTCAGATTCCTCCCCACTCATTCTGCCTCAGAAGCAGAGGATCAGATAGCTCTGATATAACACCTGGGAGAAGGGCATGGGAGGGTGAAGACAACTGACAAGTTTTAGGATGGTCTAGTAAAAGATACTGCCTAGAGTGGTTTTACCCTCTAAGGCAAATCCTGAGGGTTTTGACTGTAATAATTTTTCAGGTGGTGTGGTACTCCCTTATGTTATTCCATAAAATAAGGTTGTGAATCAGAGATGCTTCCATTACCTGAGTAATTCTCATGTGACCTGTTACAAGTTGTCCTTTACTGAAGATGCACTATTTTTCTACTTCTTTTTTTTTAACGTGTATCTTATTAATGTTGCCTGGGTGTAGTAGTCATCCTGTTAAATACTGGCATCCGTTTGACAGTTTGAATTGCGCTGATTTCTAAATCTCCTTTGCTACAACTGTTTTCTGTGGGTGCTTTGTAAATCCAGCCATAGCAATTCGGAAATGATCTCTCAATGACATGGAGTCCTGATCTTTCCCAGAATGCTGAGAGAGGTCGCCACTGTGTGCCCTGAAAGCCATCTGCAACTGCAGAATTTGTGCAGACAGCACAGCATGCAGTTCTTTTCTCCAGGATATCAGTATGATCTGTGATAGCTGCTTAAGTTACAATCTAAATCTTGAACCAGGTATCTGTAACCATACAGAGTCCTGGAAGCCTCCGGTCTTCATGCTAGAGATTGCTGTATCTGTTTGATTTCATTATGAACATGTCGGAAGCTGCATCTTTATTCTTAAGTTAATATTGCAATTTATAATTGGCCATTATGGCTTCTTGTAAGACAAATGTCTAGTACTGCAGACTGAAAATGAATAGGATTTTGCAAGAATCTCTCTATATGTGTTCTGGAAGCTTCTATAACTGGTGCGTGAAGCAGTCCTAATCAGTGTAATTAAAAGAAACTGTGATGTCATCGATCAATCTGTTCGCTTTCTCTTTTGTTGTGTCTCTGAAAACAAAAGGGCTGGGAAGAAGGAATGATGGGAATGAAGAAAGGAGGACGAAGATATCTCATTATTCCTCCGGCATGGGCCTATGGGGCTCAGGGAGTGGCTGGCCGTGTCCCTCCAGACTCAACTTTAGTTTTTGAGGTGGAAGTTAGGCGGGTGAGTATCTCCTGCCAAGCGTTTATTTTACATCTGCTTTGTGGCTGTTGGGTGGCAGCGTCTGTCTGCAAGGTGAAAACCTGCTGTTGGCATGAGAACTACAGCTCAGAAACTGTTATAAACCAAATACCTCAGGAAGTTCTGTATCTTTAATTAAAAAAAAAAACACCCACAAAACCCTAAACCCAAAAAATCCCTCTAGGCTGTTTACTAAGACATGTCTGTTCTAACTGTCTTGGGATCTTTTTGTTGTCTTATTTGTGAGTCACTTGGGAAAATGAAATACTCATAGTGAGGAATGACAGGATCTAAAGACTGAGCCTCTCCAGTTCTGAATCAGTTGTATGCTTTTACTTGAAGTGCATGAGCTTGACAAAGGAGTAGTCATCAAAAGTAAACAAAGCTGAAAACTTTTTTTGGGAACCCAGAAAAACATGGATTTTGTTACATGCTTTTTAAGGTGAAGTTGGTAAAGGAATGCTCTGGTTCGGATGGACAGAGTGTTAGTTCAAGGGATTCTCCTGCACCTTCTCCGGTACCCAATTCAGATGGCTTCTCTGCAGACACTGGTTTATTGCCTCCATCTACAATACCTCCAAAGCCTGGGTAAGAAGCAGCACAGTTAAAACAACTTGCTGTATTAAAACACGGCAGTGCACATAAACATCTGGCACAACGCTGCATTAACACATTTGGCAAATGTGGGTCCTCTGTGTGCCAACTTAGTGCCATCAGTGTGGCAGAGGAATGCTTGCTAACAAGACTTGCAGGAAATTTTCTTCTTGAATGCTGACTTCCAGATTTAAAGAAATTGAAATGGGCACAGATGAAAAGTAATTCCTCTACAGCATTACTGAGATCTAGTGTGATTAAGCTGTATGGGTACTGCTACCACAGCTTTCTCATTTCAGGCGGCTGTATAGTCATAAGTTGGTCTTAGGTAATGACTGATTTGTTTAATTGCAAATTTCACATTGTCATTTGTTGCTTAAATTAACCAAATGGATCAGTCATACTTTCTAGGGAGTTCAATTTCATCTTTGTTAATGTCCCATATCAACATACCCCTGTTTGTCTTTTCAGGGAGCCAGCTGTTCGGGCCAAGTCAAATTCCATCAGTGAACAGCTAGCGGTAAGTGGTGTTGTTTTTTTCCTAACTAATTTGAAGCCTTAAGTAGGGAAGCTTGGTTGATTTCACCTCTGCATTCAGTGTTGCTGAAGATAAAGTGAACATCATGCAAGCAAGGCACTCTCAAATGTTCACCTTACTAACAGCAGATTAGGGCCTTGTTTTTGCAGGGATTAGCAGAACATGAGGAACCTCAGTCCCAGTTCCTACTCTTAAATGCAAAGTTACCTTGACCATGTGGATACTTACAAGGCTAGTTGTCTTCTCAGATAAATGAACAAATTTAAAATGGATAACAAAGAGTAATTGGGACATTCAGTGTAAGTTTATATAGCTACATGAGAAGACTTTTTGCATGTGCTGCTAAGCAGCTTCCTTAATTCACACATTTTCTTCTGTATTTTGTGCAGGGATAGATACTCCATGTAATGACAGCAGTGTCATCCTAGAAGGAGAGTATATAAAGCAAGCCAAATTTACAAATCCACATGTTATCTTGTGTGCTTTAAAATTACTTTTTCACACAGTCATTGAAAAATTGGAAGAACCAGAATTACTAAGTCAGTGGTTTAGAAGAGTCTAATCCTGATAGATGTCTCTGTAATATCTGAAAAGCCTGCACTGAGAGACAAAGAAAGAGTAACTGCAAATATTTCTTTTAGAATCCAGATGTAGCAAAGGCAAAGCTAATTTCTCGGATGGCTAAAATGGGACAGCCCATGCTGCCTTTTCTTGCTGGGACAGCAGGTAGTCAACTTGACTCCAGTGACTCGGAAATAGAGGTACATCACCAATCACATAAGTGTGACTTTTTTTGATGTTTTTTCTACAGTGTGAATTTCTTAAAGTGGAGTCCATAGCAATAGCTCTCCCTTTGTACAGGGAAAGAATACTCTGTTTCTGTGGCAAAAGGGTTTAATGATTCCACTGTTCTTATCTAGTTCAATTGAGTTAACTGGATAACACTTAGTCTCAAGTGATCTTGGGTTCAAACTGTTCACTCATTCTTTAGCATTTGTTGTAATATGCAGAAGTTTTCTTTAGGATCCAAATACACTGCGGGGGACAACGCAACCAGTGGCTTCATCTTCCATGAGACCATCACAGCCAGCTCATGCGGTACTGCCCACAGTGTCAACACAAGGTAATATGCTGGTAAGCCTGGGGTTGGTATAGAGAAATTTCACTTCTTTGCAGTCTTCAAGTACAAGGTCTGTACAAATAGAGGATTCCTTTCAGGAACTGAAACTAGAACTGATAAAACTTCTAAAAACGCTTGCTGATCCAAAGGTAGACTAATTCATAAAGCACAAGACTGAAGTCCTTGGAGTATGTCTTCATTGTGATCTTGTGCACACATTACTGCTTGAGGAAGAGCAGCCACAGTGCACGAGCTGCTCTGTCATCGTGTGTGCTGGGGTGGCACTGAGATTTCTAGGACACATGATTTGTAAACGGAACTGTTACAAATCCTTTCCCAGTGAACAGAAGTTTTTTTGTTTGAAAATGATGGAAATAATAGCGATGGGTATCAGAGGGCTGGCCGCTCTGGAGTGGGCTTGACCTCTCTTCCCATGATGGAATAGTAATGTCAGCTGCTGGTCAGCTGAGCAGTCTTTAGAGTCAGTCTGGCGTCGGTAAACTTCAGAGCCACCTTTGTTTGAATGAAAAGAGGTTGTCTAAATGTAGCTAGAAGTGAAATTTCTGTGAAAGATGACTCTCTTCTTGACCTTTTATCTTGTTTGACTGGATTTAATTTTCACAAGGCTGCAGACAGGCTTGTGTTAAATTTTTGTCTATTTAGTGACTTTTTTGGCCATTTCACACTGAGTGAGTCAAATTATTTCTAGCTACTTTATGGCATGCTGAATTTCTTTCTTCCCTTTCAGTACCTCAAGCATCTGGTTCTACACCCCCGGTATCTTCTGCTGCTTTAATACCTGCAACGATCCAGCCCCATTCAGCCCTGCCTGGAGGAGCACAGGGTTTTCAGGTACCGGAATGAAATCAAGGAGAATCTTGGCACTTCTCTCCTTTCTAATAAGTCTTACTCTCTTCTCCATTGCTGGGAGCAGAGAATATAGCAGCATGTAAGGATGAGAATCCCAGGCTGCTTCTTGTGACTCTGCTTTGGCATTCTTAGGTTTCCATCACATGCCTCTTTGAATTTAATAAAAAGGGCTAATTTTCTGCCTGCTGATGGCTTCTTAAAATTGAACTAAGAATTAACCAGACTTTGTTTAATATCTGCTTTTGTAGTGGATAAAACAAAAGCTTCCAAGTACTTGTAGAGCAGATGAAAACAAAAGCATTTTAGTTGAAATTTTTCTTGGTCATGGTCTTTTTCTGTGAGAGCTCGTTTGCACGCTTAACATGTTTATGGGTCATGGTTTTTCATCCAGCAAAAGAATAATCCTTTTAAAAGGCTTGTAGTGCCGCTGCTGTAAAGTGACGCAATCTGCTTGCTAACAAGGAAACTTTGGGGGCTTAACACACAATGTATTTGCCACATCAGGAGTGAAGACTTAGTACAGAGCTATCGTACAAACAATTCTATGAAGTCTAAAACCAAGCTTATAACCCTATGGTTTCTGGTTATGTTCACTTAACCTATTTTCTGGAGCGTTTGGGAATCAAATAGTGGCCTATGCTGCATAGAAGCATTTTTATTTTTAAAGGGTCGAGGAAGAAAATACTTGATAATGAATACAAACACTATATGGTTTTTTTTTTTAAAAAAAAAAAAACCAACAACCAAAAAAATCCCCAAACAAACAAAAACCAAAAACCAAACCACGACCCTGGTGCATTGCTTTGGCATTGCATTTTTCTTGTATTGGAAAATGCAAGTTTCCAATACAGGAAGCTGTGGCAAGTTACAAGATAAAAAAGATAGGCTTTTCTGTTTGATGAAATAGAAACTAGTCATTAAAGTGAAGTTTTAATCTGACAGTGATTTTAATGTATTGTTTTGAAAGTTTGACCGTGATGTCCTGAATTCTTGTAGAAACTTGGCCCAGGTTGTACTGTAATCTTTTTTTCCTTGCCTGAGAGTGTAAATTAATATGAAAGAGGTACTCCTAGCATTTAATGCATTCTTCAGTCTGTTTAGCTGCTTCTGATGAGCACTGAGCAGTAAAGTTGCAGTCAAGTTGTGTTGCACTGTTTGACCCTTTCCTAGGAGTAGCCTTCTGTTCAAGTTAGCATAACTTCAGATTACTGCACATTCAGTAAGCTGCAGTGAGCTGTTCACATGCTGATCTTTGCCTCTCAAAACGTAAGGTAACATACTCTAACTTAAATTTCAGTGAAGAAGGTAACTTACTAAATTGTGGTAACTTGAACACGTATCTAAGCCTTGAAAGAAGAGCAGCTTTGGGTTTTTTCCCTTCACTATGACCATTTGTGTAATTTGACTTCCTGTTCCCTATTTCTGTTTTTTTTTCCTTTCCAAATATCATTGCTTTGGGGCTTAAGAAAACTTGAAAATCACTTAAGTATGGGGGGGGAAATATCAAAACATACTCTAATCTATTGAACTCGTTCTGCAAGGCATATCCAGGAATGGCATTTGCTTACACGCAAACTGCTGCATCTGCTTCTCAACTCCAGCCTGTAGGACAGATGTATCCCACACCTTACCAAGGTATGTTTGAAAAAAGTGCTTTTCAGCAGGCTGCAACACCTGCAGTAAACTGTTTATAATGATGATTTAAGTAGCAATGGTAGCATACACATACATATTCATCCTGTCTGTAATGCCGTGCTGTTTTACAAATTCTTATTTTTTGATACCAAATAGGGGCAAACATTTCACAATAAATATCCATCTTTTTCTTACCTTAAGGAACTTCGTGAAGTGTGAAAGGGGAGGGAATTTCTAGGTGTATTCCCAAGGCTGTATATTACTAGAGGTATTCTATAGCTGGTGCTTCCAGTTATAAATATAACTGTAGTAGTAAACAACTATCCTACCAGCCAGGGAAAGAATTTAAGTGTACATATAGGGGCCTTTACTAAGTGAGAGGACATAGCCCAAAAAAAGGGCGCAACCTAAGAAGGACTAAAGGCATTTAAAGAACCATTTAGGTAATCCCTGTTGGTGAAGACTTGAGTATAGCTGAACCTTTCTTGGAGCACGGTTTTTCAGTTCAAAGTTTCAAAAGCCAATCTCATTCCTATGGTTTGATTATACCTCTTCGTGTACTGTTCTAGCGTGTCTGGGGGCTTCCTTCTTGTTGACCTAAGTGCTGTCACGTGGCTCAAGAATTTCCTGTAGTCATAAACCTGCCTATTCATGTAATTTGGAAAATACCTACATTATTAGTTTTCGAGATACCATGTCACTTCTATTTCTGGGAAGAGAGTGGCTGTCCTATCTAGCAGGCTTCAAACTGCTAAGCATTGCTTTTGATATGTCTGTATGCAGGCATTTTCCCCTTGTGACTATAGATCTCTCCTTTCCATTCAAGCACCCGGGGATGTTACTTCCTTTTTGATGACAGAAGCTCGGCAGCATAACACTGAAATCCGACTGGCTGTTAGCAAAGTAGTAGATAAAATGGATCATCTGGCTGCCAAGGTAATGTATGGCATAGACAGGCTTGTTAATGACATTACTGCTATTTGCTCTCCAAATGTAGTTTGAGGAGTTGGCTTTATTTAAATACCTGCATTAAGTATGTAAGTGATGTACTAACTTAGTGAGAATTCTGATATTATCAGACCTTGAAGTGGTAGCAACTCAGCCACTATGAAAAAGCTAAGATTAGGCTTGGGGGAAGGTGCTGTCTCTTACTGCCTTAAATATCATGTGATGCATTGTGTTTGGAGAGATCCACTGCCCTTCAGGAGGTGTCACATTTGATACAGTAGTGTATACCCTACAGCTGATCAGGTGGAACAGTGAAATGGATCTTTGCAGATGTCTGACTCTTACCTACACCCATAAATCCATTTCATCTGACTTAAGAATGGCTTATCCCTGCAGGTGGAGGAGTTGAAGAAACAAAACTCTGGTAACAGCTCACTACTGCCTGGTATCTCCTCTGTTACTATGGAAGCCTCCATGATCATGAGCAATATCCAACGCATAATCCAGGTGAGCGTGGCCAGCCTTATCTGATTACTTTCACAAGGAACTGGAGCCCCCTGTGCTATTCCTAATGAGGATAGCTGTACTGGCTTGGCCCAAATGTCCATCTACCCATGTGTTCTATTTTTGTGTGGCCAGAAACAGCTGCCTAGGTAAGAGCATGAGATACACAATGACTTCCACCCCTCTCCCCCTGAAAAAAGCTCTTCTCAACAGTTTGTGGTTTGGGTACTTTCTGAGCCAGAGTTGATATATTGGTATTTAATAGGCCTTGGCAAAAGGTTCATGTGAGAGAAATTTCAGCCTCTTCTTAAACTATTATGGACTTAACCCACAGCATCCTGCAGAACAGAGTTTCACAGCTGAAGTACCGCGTTGCAAGAACCACGTACTTCTGTTTTGCACTACTTAGTCATATGCTTTGTAGTTTTTCTAGGCAGCAGCCTTACAATCTTGGGGTTTGTGGGTGAAAAGGTCAACCAGACACAATATTCTCTAGAATGTGGTTTGGCAACCACTGTCCCATGCCAGGATTCTTGCTAAATGTAACATGGTGCCTTCCTGTGATGTTACCACAGAAGGTGATAAGTCTCATCACTGTACTGCATCTGTACAAAACAAAGGTTTAGGTACTGCAAGGAAGTCCGAGTAAGATGAATATTCATGCTGGGCTATGCTTTAGGAGAATGAGAGACTGAAGCAAGAGATATTTGAGAAGAGCAGTCGGATTGAGGAGCAGAATGAGAAGATCAGCGAGTTGATTGAACAGAATCAGAGGTAAGGAGTGGGAGGGTACAGCCTCTCTGCATCTGCAAAGACTTTCTAGCTTACACTCGGTTAGGCATAACTGGGAGGGGTGTTCTTTAGGATAGAGACATGTTCTGATTTTTTTTTTTTTTTTTTTTTTTTAAGGCATTAAAAGTGTGGGGGTTTTCTCCTCTCTCTCTCTGCAGGGCATATCTCCAAAACTGTGGTTTACACATTCACGTTTACTGTGAAAGGGGGGAAAAAACCTTCATGCTGTCTTCTTTTGAGCACAGTTGCTCTGCTTCTGGGAGTTACTTTACTTTTGCTAGCTTTTTAGTAAGGTGGAAGAAATTGTAGGGGATGTGGTGTCCCTAATTCCACTGTTGGGTGTGTGTTCCATTCAGTTTAAGAAGGGGAGTAACTTGTTTAAGGAAGTGGCGGAGGTCAGGGGATATAAGGTTATCAAAACTCTTGACTATGTGATAGGAAAACTAGTTGTAAAGAGGTAAAGCACTTACCCAAACTGATATAATCTCTGCTGTGCCAGGCACACCCATTCCACCCTTTTGAGATCAGGCTCTTCCTAGTGCAGGACATCTTGCAAAATTGTCTGGGACTTGTCATGAAGAAAACTGCTTTGAAGTATCACCTTTTCTCTCTGAGCCTTTTGCTCCAAGTCATGTATTTACATAAATGCTCATGCAGTCTTCCCCTGTTCACAGATATGTCGAGCAAAGTAACTTGCTAATGGAGCAGAGGAACCATTCACTGCAAACAACAAATGAAAACACACAGGCAAGAGTGTTGCATGCAGAACAGGAGAAGGTAATGGTGACAATGAGCAGAGCCATAGACCTCTGGCTGCAGCCAGGAAAGGGGCTTGTTGTTGCACTAAAACATGCTGAAGCCTTGTTAGTCAAGGCTTAAGTCAGTTCTCTTACAAGACAACTGCAGTTCTGAACTTATGTTCTGAAAGCTGTTTTGAGAAACAGTTTGAATATTTTCATGGCTTTCATAACAAAAGCAGCACAGAGGATATAAACGTAGATCTTTATGCTGTCATAGTTTGAATATTCGTATCTTACAGGAAAGTGTCTGGTTTATTCTTAACTTTGTAGGTATATGGCCAACGTGTTGAGGAATTGTGTGTATCACAGGGCTTTGTCAGGTTGAAAATGTACTTCGTTTATCTAGTTGCACTGACAGTTTCAGAAGTTTTTTTTATTCCTTCTATTTAACTGACATAGAGTGAATGTAGCTATGAGAAAAATTATTTCCTACTAGAGTTTCTTCATTGCACTTTTTTTACAGGTTTTTTCATACTAATCAAAAGCTGGTTGCTTCTACCAATAATGTATTGTGCTTTGCTGAAAGGGGCTATTGGGAAATAGCTTTCAAACCAGTTAAATGCACTTATGCATGGCTGCATATCCTGAAATGTCCACTCATGACAACCTAGCCTAGGTAGGCTAGCTTTGAGGTCTGTAATTGCATGGTCTCTTCTATGCTTTCTCAAGCACTGGCCTCTTAAATTACACCAATTTCAGTCTTGCACCATGCTCCCCTGCTGAGTTGTGTATCTCTCCAATTCAAATGTGAGATGATAAATGCTTGCTCTGCATGAGAACCATAACTCGGTGCACCTAAAAATGACAGAAACTGCAGCTTTCCAAAGCATGGTAGCAAGTATGCTAAAGAATAGAGCAATATATGGCTGATAATTGTATGAGCAGACAATGAAGGAGAGCTGTATTTTTCCACTGAGAGCCCAGGTCATGTACCCATAATATGTAGGGAGTGTGAGAGATTATAACCAGGAATAAGTCAAATTGAAATAATAAATAAAATTCTTTTCTGTCAGTGAGCACAACATCCAGCTTGTGTAATAACTAATTAGGGGAGGAAGCATCTTTTGGAAGTATAAGATACGATCTTCAGGAATCTTTTGGGCCTCATCTTCAATAGGACTCCACTTGATTCAGCAGACACTGCCTAGGTGATTACACTATTACATGAATAAACTTCAGACTAAGACCAGAAAAGCCATGACTTGCACTGGAGAAGATTTACCCTAGTTTTGTGAGAGTATTGACTGTAAATATGAAGGCTGATATTCCTTCCTCTTCCTTTTATCTAATCTAGCTTGCTTTGTGACTGCAGTTGCTGAGATCACTATGGACAGAGTCAGGGAAGAGAATTTTAAGCTATTTTATCTATTCTTTACTTAAAAATAGGGACTCGCTATTTATTTTGTGATACAGGCTAGGCATCTGTACCCAGGATCACTGAGAAGAGGTATTAGCAGCTTGCTGCTTTTGGGTTATAGATCTTCGACCCTGGCAGAGCACAGCACAGCTTTAGATGAAGGCTTCGCGTACCGTAACGATAAGTAATACCCCACGCTCTCCAGTGCAGTGAAATGGTAGTCACCTGTAGGACCGCTCCTACATCTGTGGTGTGTAATATATACCTTTACCTTCTTTCTTTTTAAGCCAGCCTTCACTACCTTTTTCTGTCTAAGCTTTTACAGTTCTTGGAATAATTTAAAGACTTCTCTGGCATGCCTTAGGCTCCTGTAATGAAGCATTTTGCTTTTCTGATGATAATTAATGCCTCTGTCTTTCAAGTTGTGTTCTTAACTCTTCCTGTTTCCTGTCACTGCTTTCTCTTCCTAGCACATGCTGCCAGTGGATCGGGGCTGGGACCAGGTGAGGCAGTGTGTCTGCTGACTGTGTAGGTGATAGATAATTGTGCCCTAGATAGTGCCAGTCCAGCTTCCTCTTGAACTAGCTAGAAGCTGATTGGCATTAAAAGAATTGCTTCAGATCTTGAATTAGCATGGATCTTCAACTTGAAAAGGACCTTTATAACTGGCAGTGTAGTCACTGGCCCCCTCTTTCTTGGGGAGCCCTTTCAAAGAACTTTGTCACATTGCTGCTCATTTCACCTCCCCCGTGGGAGAAATAGGACATGATCATATAATTGTCAGAGCAGATACAGATCACGTAAGATTCTTGGTACCTGAAAGCTGGAGGCTGGAGCTGAGCTAGTATAGATATGAAGCATTCATGCAGAAACTTAAGTCTAGTAACAGTTCCTGGCATAGGATTTCCTTTTTAATTTTCTTTATTTGCTATTAAAGACAAAGGCAAGTGTTAAAATAACCTTCAGATATGCCATGGGGTTTTGTTTTGGTTTTAGCATGCTAAGAGTTAGTATCTTGAACTGCAGTGAGACTTTCATGGAAACCTAAGAGGAAAGCAGATCTGGCTTTAGCCAGTCTCTGCTGAAATGCTGCCTCCGCTTTAAAATTAATGGTGACCCTCAAGGTCAGCGCATATTCATCCTCACCATAGTTGGAACAATTTTGCTCACAGCTCTTCTCTGCCAGAAGGTGGTGGTCCTAGTCTGAAGAGAAATGCTTCAGTTCTCTTATGGGGACAGAGCAGAGAGAAACTCCAGTTCTCCTGAACTTATCAGTTACAAGAATGTGAAATCCTTTTGGGCATCTGAATGTAGGCGTTGATATAGAAGCTGTTTAGGTATTCCCAGCAGCAAGTGAGGCTTTCTGATGGCTGTAGTTCTGTCTTTGCAGAGCATCCTTTGAATTTTGTGTGTCATGCAACAAGATTGGGAATGTGACTTTGTGCCTTTGTCTTGGTGCCTTGAGCCTCTCCTAGCATATTGTTTACAAGTTGTCTAACAAGCTGTATTAGTACCTGGTTTTACATGAGTCACTGACTTTGAGCAATACTAAATCTAAACAGGTCAACAAATTACTGTGAGAACTATGCTCCAAAATGACAGCCTTGCCTGTGCAGGCACCTCAGGGTGACTATGTGCTGTGTGCTCTGGAGGGAGGGTGCTCTTTTGGCTGGAACAAGCCTATATTTTTTGTGTTTTTGCAGTGATTTGTAAGCTTATTGAAGATAGTTAGATGTTGGAGCCCAGGCTTTCACCTGAATAAATGTTGTCATAGCCTGAAAACTTTGAGCAAAGCTAGCAGGCACTGGTACGAATCTTAAAAACATGTTTAAGCTTTTCAGGAAAACTCACCGAGTTGAACTAATGTGATGAGGTTGTTGGTGGCCTTGTGCAACTTTCTAGTCAGTCTGGACAGGTTACAGCCAAACGACTCACAGTAACATGGCAAAAAAGTTATCATTACCTCTTCAATTTGGAGATGTCTGTGAGGTGCTGGATTCCAGCACTTTCCCAAAAAGGTCTCCAGTACCTTATCAATTCTTCCTGTGAGAACAGTTCTGGTGCCTCCTCATGCTCACATATCCTTCTTTTTCTCCCTTTTCCCTGCTCCGTTTTGTGATACAGGCCAAAGTTGCAGAGGAGTTAGCAGCTGCCACAGCACAGGTTTCCCAGCTGCAGCTGGAGCTGACTGCCCACCAGAAGAAGGAAATGGACCTGCGGAAACAGCTGTCTGCTGCCCTGCAGGAGGCAGAGCGACATGAGATGCAGCTCAACAAACTGCAAGCACAGTTAGCAGGTAAGACTTCTCGTGCCTGTTCCATGAGAGCTCCTTTATGTCATTCTTTTTCTTCTTTTATAAGTCATAGGTTTTTCCTTTCTTCTGGGGTATCTACGCCTGCTTTCCCTTGGATCAGTCATAAGGGTATCAAAGAAGGATATTGATGCACTGAAATGTCTGAAGGGTATGTGCATCCTTGCTACCAGTAAAAGGAAAGCGGGCCGAATCAATGAACAAAATCATCCTGTTACAGGGATGCCTTCTGTACAAGCAATTACCGTCTAACATCTTGTAGAGGAACCAGAGATTGAAAAGTTAAGTGGTTGAAAAGTTAAGATAAAAGCTGAGGTATAAGCATTGCCATTTCACAGAAGCAGCTCTTGATAAATTCTAGTTCCCACTGTAGGTGCAAGCCATGTTGTTGATTTAATTGTGCAAGAGACGCTGTTCCTTCCCATCAGCCCCTAAATGCGCTAACCTGAAATATATGTAGCGCTGAAACCCGCAGTAAAGTGTATTTTTGCAGAGCTCCAAGAAGCCTCTGAGGACACTCAGACTAGATTCAAAGCTGAGAAGCAGAGCCGCAAACAGCTGGATATGAAGATTATAGCATTGGAAGAAGAGCTAACGGATCTAAGAGCAGAAAAGGAGACTCTTGAAAGGGTATGTCCAAGTGCTAGCATTGCGGAGAGATGCTGCGGGTTTCAGCTGTTGCTGAAATTTAACCCAACGTGCTTGTGAATATGGAAGTTAGGTGAATCTTGACTCATCTGCAGGCAAGGATCCTTGTACTGGTGGATCCTTTGTGCTTATCTGAATTCTTTTTTTTAATATGTTAAGCAGTAATATGCTAACCTTCCTACCTATAAAATAAATCTCAGCTTGATTGTAGAGTGGTAAGATTCTCTGCTCAAGGAAGCTCTTTGTACGCGAGGAAGAAAAGCTACTTTGGTGCAGTCCGGCGTATTCTAAGACCTGTTCTGTATTGCAGAATCTTGCAGAGAGGAAGAAGAAATCCCTCTCAGAGAGAGCTCAGGCAGAGGAAGAGATGGAAGAAATACGCAAATCATATCAGCAG
>NW_009216521.1:20571-27999 GCF_000690835.1 Fulmarus glacialis
GCTTCGACAGTTGCTGAAAAAGGCACGGACTTCAACTGACCAAGCAGCAGCAGAGCAGGTGAGGAATTGTGGGAGCTTCTCCAACAAGTGTCTGGAACCTACAGGTAGGAAATAGTCGTGAAAATGCTCAGGCAGTGGAAGAATGAAAACGTTACCTGCTTGATTTTAGGGGTTAACTTTAACACAGGGTCACTTTGTTGTCTTTCTAAAATATCTTTGCTGGTGTTTGTTGGCCCTGCTTCTGACTTCAGGATTTACACGGATGTCTCTCTGAGGAAGTGCATGGTTTGAGTAGGCAGGAAGGCTGCTAGGTCCCAGTCATTCTCTGACTCAAATCACAGGCTACTGACGTGGCTGCAGAGATTTGGTGCAGCATTGGTGCGGGCTGGCATGCAGCATCAGATTTAGACTGTTAAAGAGTGTCGAAGTGAGGAGGGGAGAGGCACCAAATTGAGTTCATAGTAGAGAGAAGAATACAGGACTGCTGATGAGTGAAAGACTGCTTAGAAATATGCCAAGAGATCTGAAATGTGAGCCAGACCTTCAGGCCAGCCTGAGGGATTGTGGCCAGAATTGAACTCTGAGAGGCGTGGGCAGGAGCTGGTGACAGCTGCAGGGCTGCCATCTGCATGTAGGTATTCCAGCCTAGGGCAGGAGATTTTGTCCAACCCAAGCTTTCAGCCACTTGTTGTGCAAATACAGATTGTGTGTGTGTGTTCCTAATGATCTCTCTTACATTATGGGCAGCTATCACTCATCCAGGCAGAGCTGGAATCCCAGTGGGAAGCCAGATGTGAACGTATGCTGGCCTCGGCCAAGGAGCAGCACGTTAGACAGTACCAGGAGGTGTGTGAGCAGAGAGATTCCCTGCAGCAGCAGGTGTCCCAGCTGGAAGAGAAGGTAAAGGGCTGTTCCTTATTGCTGAAATGTAATGCCAAATAACCAGTAACTGTAACCAACAGTCCTCTACCACCTAACTGTGGCTTGACTTTTTAATTTCTTGACTGTTACAGAATTTGGTCGTGTCTGTGGGATGTGTCTGTACTTGCATGTGTTACGTTGGGTTGGTGGGCCTAGTGAATTTACTACTGCAGTTCTTAATGAGGGAGAGCCAAGATGATGTCAGTCTCAGACTGAAGCAACGGCTACAATCTTTTCTGCTTATCTGCACTGTTCTGAGTGACTGTTTTTGAGCAGAAACTGTTTTGAAGTGGGTGACACTGAAAGGGTCTGTAAACTGATGGGCTCTAGCTCTTGTCTTTCAGCTTGCGACTGTAAAACACTCAAAAAAAGCAGAGGAGCAAAAATTGTCTGAGTTTCAGCAACGTTTGGAGCAACTAGAACCTATCAAAGAGAAGGTAAAGTGAATAACACAGCACCTGTATATGAACTGGAGTGCAGTAATCACTAGCCTCAGGCTACCTACGTCCAGAATAACAAGAACATGAGTTCCAGAATATGAGAGGGAAGGAATAACTTCACGTTGCTTCCAGCAAATCAGAACAGGTCCAATGATGAGACCCAGCCCTCATTTTACTGGGATCTCAGTAATGCTATGCCCATTCTTGGTGTTACTTGAACTCAAAGAGCTAATGACACAGTTGTGAATCTCCAAGGTTTTGGCTTGGTTGGACGTCTTTATTTTGGTGCTGTTACTTTCAGCCCAGTCTTTTGCAACTCTCTATCAATGCCGTGCTTAAAACTCCACTCAGCAGTTTATCCCTCACTAAAAAACTGTTTACAGATAACCCATCCATTGCAATGTTCATTGTGGTGGTGTCTCTGGAGCTGTTCTAACTTTCTGTTTCCCTTTGGCAGTATTCAGCCTTGCAGTCTGATATTGTGGTGCTGAAGGCTCGCTATGAAGAACGCATCCGAGACCTGGAGAGGGATCAGGATGGATATTCACCTGCAGACTTCACAGAAGAAGTGAGCTTGACTATCCAATATTTCTCCTCACTAAGCAAATCTATTCTATTTGCCTTGAATTATTTCTCTTTGAGCAGAGATAAGAAGGAAAAACATTATTTTCTCCACGGAAGCACTGTGTTTCTAGTAGCAGGGTCTATAGAGGAAGAAAGATGATCTTCCTGCTGCCCACTTTATTGCTTGAGTTTTGGGTTAAAACTTAAGATTTGAAGTTTAGATTTATAAATTGAAAGAATAACAAGAAATAAGTGTAGTCTGCATAAGGGTTTGTGCAACCTGCCTCATTTTTGGAGGGATGGGTTTGGTGCATATATAGTGGTTCTGAATTAAAATGGTATGATGTATTCTGCTTCAATACTGGAATTTCTGATCTGAAAAGTGGATTATTTGAAAACCATACGTTTTGGGTTTATTGTTCCTTCACCTGGATAAGTACCTGATCTTGAGTCCAGAGCTTCACATGTTAATGAATTGTATCTTTGTTTCCTGTCTTGCTCTTTCCCAGGTAAAGAAGATAATGAATGGTGTATTTCAATCTCTTCGGGGTGAATTTGAGCTGGAAGAGACATACAGTGGCAGGACAGTTCTGGGTGTGGTCATGAACACTATTAAGGTACAACAGCGATAAGAGATAAAAGGTGATCAATGTGAGAGAATAAGTTTTGGGCTAAAACCACAAATTTGCATTGTGAGTCTGAAATAACTGTGAAGCAGAAATTTGCTGTGAGTGGCAAAGCAACCAGGAAAGAAGATACGGGGATGTGTGGTGGTTTATGTTTAGGGTATAACCTATGTTCTCTCTACTCATTTTTTTAGACTGTAACACTGCAACTACTCAACAGGCAGCAGGAGAGACCAGATCATGACGGTAAAAAGGAAGAACTTGGAACAGGAGTAGTGAGACAGGAGGGATCACTTGGAGCAAAGGAAGACCACGAAGAGCCCGTGCAGCATAGCCTAGCACAGAGTGTTGCATTCCCAGCTGATCCTGGGGAAGCGACCACAGGCTCCACGGTGTCTGACCAGGAAGGCGAGACTGCTCCTCTGTCTGCCAGGCCCAGAACTCCTGAGGAAGAGCAGGTGACACAGAGCAGTGTGGTGTCAGAAGATGAGAAGGTCCAGGAAGAGCATCTCTCTTCTGGAGCTGAATCCTGCCTGGATCCTGATAAGGGGCCTGTGCCTGCAGGACAGCCTGTTCCTGAGGTGGATGAGGACTTCGTCCCAGCTGAGCAAAGGCAGGAGAGCAGTCCTGTCAGGAAAGCTGAGGCTGAATGCAGTCCCTCCAGAGTATCTTTGCAGGCAGAAGCTGCAGAAGCTTCTGTTCTAGAAGCCAAGCCAGGAGAAGAGGATGTGGCAGTGCTTCCAGAAAAGCCAGCTGCGGAGCAGAAGGCAGAGGAGCCTGTCAAAGGTTTAGAGCCCCCTCCCTTAAATGGTGAGGGAGGGAACTGCACAGACCCATCAGGTAGAGCTAGCTCCAGGGAGGAGCCTGCTTCAGTATCCAACACAGCAGAGCCGAGCTCAGGTATCATCAGAGAAACCCCAGGACAGCAGGAACTGGGCTCCAGCCCCAGGCAAAAAGATTCCAGGTAAGGTGTGACTGCTGGGGTAGCCACAGGCCCACTTTCCTTCTGATCAGCTCAGTCTGGTTCGGCAGGACAACCAGAGGCTGGTACAGCTGTGCTGCTGCTGCAGGGCAGCACACGTGGTAGGGCTGAAGCACCGTCACGGTGCTAGCCCTGGATGGCACGAGCCAGGCACTGGTGGAGACCAGGCTGTCCAGGGCACGCTCTGCTGGGAGAGCAGCTGCAGAACAGGCTCGTGTTTGGGTGGAGGCAGTGGTGCCATTATCCCTGGTGAATGGTTCCCGGCTGAGCGTAGAGGGGAGCGTGCAGTTTCTCTAGGATCTGATATTGGTGGCTGCCAGGTCCCAATGTCATTTTGCACTGGTGAATAGTATGTGCCTTAAGTTTGCCTCAGCAACAGAACTTTGCCATCATTCTTTAACAGAACTTGTAAAACCAAGATCCCATCATCTGCAAGCGAACTATTAATTCTTTATCTTCTTCTAGCCTCTTTGAGGATGACAACTTCTTTGAAACAGCATCTCATAAACCACTGAAGCCTCGAGTTCCCTCTGAAGAGGAGGATGAGGAGGAAGTGGTATGTATTTGTATCTTTCCACTCCTAAACTGGTTCAGGCGTTAACCTGTAGCTTATCTGTGAAATCCTTCCCATGGCAGTGGGGGGGACTGTGTGGCTCCTGCCAGCTGAGCTCAGAGCTTCCCATATGTTCTCTGAATAAATCAGGAGTATCTGGGTTTGTTTCTTGTTGAGGTTGGAGGGGTTGCCTGGGCTGAGATAGTGATGACAAACTCCTGCTGGCATGAAGTTAGCAAGACTTGCCAGGTTAATTGAAGGGTTTTAGTGTCTTGCCTCTCTCCTATCCCTTTTAGCCTGTAAGCATCTCTCCCGGAATACTAAGCCATTACATGAAAAGTACAAAAACATCAGTAATGAGGCTTCTTGATATCATCTCCCTAAAGCTGATGGCGATTTCGGAGCCAGAACTATGTAGCGATTACTAAATACTGGGAAGCTGTTAAGACTGACAAGTTTTCCTCTGGTTTTACTTCCAGAGCATGAAGGGGCGTCCCCCTCCAGCTCCTCTCTTTGGTGATGATGACGATGATGATCTGGACTGGCTGGGATGAAGGGCCGGCTGGTGAGTCTATGAGCCCTCTCCTCTGGGCAAGGCCTCTTCCTGTGCACTTAGCACTTCACGAGCTGCATACGTAGGACAGTTTGAACAACCAGGGACTTCCCAGGCTCTTGTACTGCAGACTGATGGGGCCTGAGAGCAAGTGGCTCTTTTTGCACTCATGGGTACTCAGACCCATTGCTCTGACCTGACAAACACACGCAGAGCTTGGGGATGAGCTGAAGGAACCAACCAGTCTTACTGCACGTTTGTATTGCTGTCCTACTTCTGTGAACCGTTGATTCATTAATCTGAAACTTTATGCAAATATGAACTTTGTAAAGTGCTTCAGAAGAACAAGTCTGGGAGGACGCTGCAGTAGGTAACTACTTTTTAAAAAAACAGACTAAAATCTCTCCTTCCCCAGTGAAGATCATCTTGGAATATTTCTCCTAGTCCCCAGGGTGGCTCCCAGGGACTGTATACCATCTCATCACTTATTAGCAATGTGCAGTGGGAGATTTGGCCGAGAGATGCCAGGCAGGTGTTTTCTGTGAGCCACCGGCTCTGCACAGTGGAAACCCCAGGGGCTGAGGCGGTTCGGGTCAGCGCTCTTGTACGTTCGGAGCTGCGGCACGCGTGGTGCTCGCTGACCCACAGCCTGCTGGGCAGGGCACCCGGTAGCGGCACTGAAAGTCAGGGCTCTGTTAGACCGACGCTCCAAGCGCAGATGTAGCATCTGGTAATTGCTGTTGTGAGAAGCCAAATCCCTAGCTATGTTTTATGGAGGAGCCTGAGGCTCACAGAGGCCTCACAAAAATGATTCACTGTGCAGCCAGCTCCTCTCTTCTCTGTGGCCAGAGGTGAGGTTTGTTTTTTTTTCTGGGTTGTGTTTCACAGGCAGTGACAGCAGCAATACAGATATTGTCTAGGGAGAGTTACTGTAGGCAGCCAAGCCCATCCCCTGTGCCTTTTTCTCTGCTGCTGTTGAAAGTGTGACAAGTTAAAACTTAGTGATGGTGGGACATAAGCTATAACCCAACCTCACCTGGCTCTGCTGGGCAGCCAGGAGCTTGGGGTGTAACTTTTCAGTCTAAGTGGACCAAGAGGGGAAGGCAGTGAGGATAGATAGCTGGGCAAACACATTGGATTTCTCACAGCACTTTTACTTCTACACTCATTGGCACTGATGCAACGTAAAACTAGGAGCAGGTCTTTGTGTCTTTAAAACAAATAAACCCACCCTTCACTTAATAAAATGGAAGTGCTTAAAATAATTCTTCTACGGTTTAGTTTCTAGAACTGCCTGTTATCATCTCTGAACTGAATTTGATCTGTGTCCTCCTAAATGCAATTTCCTGGGAGGAGGGGAAAAAAAAAGCTCTGGGCATTAGTGGCAAGTCCCTGCCCCTGGGCTGCGCACTCAGTGCGGCAAATTGCCAAATGCAGCTAAAATTGTGGAAGAGACCAAAGCCTGTGAAATAGCTGACCTGCTGCCATGCGAACACTTGTCTCGCAGGGTGGACTTAGCCGGGGTTTCCTGGGGAGCTGCTCCAGAAGTCAAAGCACCGAGTAGTTATTTGGTGCTAAACATGATGGTGTGTGAAACCTGGATCTTCTGAGGCTCTGTTCCTTGTGCTGGTCTGAGCGTAGGTACCCTGCTGTGGCCTCTGGCAGTGTCCTAGTGGAGGTTGTTGCTAATACTAACAAATTCCACTTCTTGTTTCCTGTTACAAATAGACAACCTGAGGGATTTGCATTTCACTTCTTGAAAAATAAAGTGCAATTAAACCTGTATTTTTTGCTTGCATAGGTTTTACTTTAGTCTGGCTTGATCTATCTCTATGCACTTGAAAACTGACTTAGTTCTGACTCAAATCAGGACTAATTTCATGTAGAAACTCTTCTGAGAGCATTCTTGCTGTTAAACCCCTCTCCTGGGAAAGAAGAGATGGTCCCTTTGTGCTGTGACTGCAGCTCCTGTGAGGCCGTCACCTTGCAGTGCGTTGGTGTAAGAAGCTGAAGTACAAAAGATAATCGTGATGTACACGGGGATCACTCACTTGGTTTTCCATCAGGCTTGAGGGGAGAGGGGCCTTGGGCATCTTGCAAGGCTTTGCAGCAGCCTGGTCTCTCCTAAGCTGGCTCTGTGGCTGCAGGAGGGTGCCTGCTCAGCAGGTGTCCTAGCTAATAGCTGTGCCTGTTTGCTCTGGGCACGGTTTGGGCTGTGGGAGTTGAGCTCTAAAATGTAGGCACAGCAGGTAACACAACCGTTTCCCCATGTTGGCATCTCCCTCTACCTAAGCCTGTGGCTCGTAGTGTTTTCTCACTCGGGACCTAAAATAAACCATGTTTGTCCCCTGTGCCCATGTGCACGCCTGCCTTGGGTGCAGGAAGGGTGAACATGAGAAAGCTCTGGGTTCCCTGGGGGGGCAGCAGGCTCAGGGGCCCTGGGAGTCCTGAGGAGGGGGCAGATACCATCATGGGGGACGGCGAAGGGGCTGGTCCTACTTCTGGGTGCTGTTTGTGGCCAGGAGGTGGGTGTACCATGGAGGGAGGGACCTTGCTGAGGGTGTTGCTGGGTGGAGTTGGGGCTCAACACCCGCTTCCCCCCAGGGCTGGGGGCCCAGGTTATCACATCTATCCCCTGTGTTGCCTGCTGAGAGTGAAGGTGGCATGTTGTTTTCTGCACAAAACTCTCCCTGCCTTGGGTACGCAGAAAAAACAACCGGAGACGGCATCTGTCTTTAATATGTTACATCTTCACAGGCAGTGCCCTTCCCCAGCTGCCACATCCCTCT
>NW_009216521.1:28159-28419 GCF_000690835.1 Fulmarus glacialis
GTACAGCCGGGGCAATTTCCAGCCTTGGCGACTGTGACACCGGGAAGCGTGCGCTGTCCCACGCTGCAACTTCTGTCAAGCTGCTGCCGGGGGGCCTGGTGGTGCTGGGAGCATTATGAACACAACGCGAGTACAGCCAGACCCCGGGGGGGTGAAGGAAAGCTCTGCAATAAGTTAATTTTTAGAAGAGTCTGATGCCCCGGGGCTTGTGTGCTGGGCAGCCGAGCGTCCTGGGGCCCCCACGTGCCTGGGCTGGATCC
>NW_009216522.1:0-8297 GCF_000690835.1 Fulmarus glacialis
TATCCCAGCCAAAACCAGGACACCAACAACAACACAAAAAAATTAACAAACCCCCCAAAACACCAAAGTCCAAAATTTCTATTAGGACTTTTTAAATGTCTGCATTTAGTATGATTTCTGCAATTAAAAACCCTGACCTAATAAGAAAGAGCTAAAAGATGTTTATTTTCAAACCTAAACCTGCAGAAGTTGGAACATTCAGAGCAGACTATGTCATCTCTCCTTCTTGACTTCCGGGTCTCAAGATCACTGTATGTAAGTCTATCTTTCACTTTACCTATTTTACTCCAAATCAACTTCAGTGCCCTACCAATCATGGTACATCACGTAACTTCTGATTTCATGGCAACAAGCAATAATACATACTACTAATTAAACATTCAAATCTACATCAGTTGAAGTTTTATTTTATTTTTTTATTTCTAGCAGATTACCAAGTTATCAATCTAGTATATGACTGTAATAAAGGATGTATCAAAATTTATTGCATGGAATAACAACAACTAGTCAGTATAAAACACGTTTCATGCATAAAAAACCAAATTTCTACATACTGCAATTTAAAACTATGTTTTCTACTGAAATACATTCAAATACAGTCTATGGAGTTATCCTGTCTTCTCATTTGGCAGTTTTAAACTGCTGTCACTAGATTTCCTCTCTTGTAAACAGCATTCCACACAATACACAAAACTGCATTGTAATTAGTTTGAAATGGCACGATTTTCTTACACATTACTTAAAAATTTGACCTATGTTGGCATTCAACATATGCTCTCGGCTTTTAGAAGTCACCCTACTTCAAGGCAATGTAAATGGACCACTATAAAGTTAAATAAGATTTTGAAGTTACTACTTTATCACAGTGCCCTCCTAGCAAGCTTTTACTATCCCCTGATCTTACAAAATGAAAACACCACATAAAAAAATCCCCCTTCCCAATCCTCAAAACACTTACAGATTCTGTTCCATCTGATCCATAAACTACAAATAACCAATCAGTTTCTGAAATGCCTGCCGTGGCATCTCCATGCTTATTGTACCTGAATTTAAAACTTTGATAAAACACTTAAAAATAGCTGAAGTACCTCCCACAATATATGTTTCCAAGGAGAATAAATGGATACTCTAGGTACAGGTGATGTGGTTTTTATTTTTGCTAAATCAGAGCAGTACTTCTGCCAAATACTTCATTTGATAACGTCCTGCATGGAAATACGTCAAAAAAGCAAACATATAAGCCAAAACCCACTGCAAGTCAGAAAAAAATGGACCTTGGGGAAAACCAGCTATATTTAACTGCTAAGAAGCCATGGGACAACTATATTTCACTTGAACTGATAACACCAGAAACATCTTTTTTTGACAACTAACATTTAGAAACTGTCAGCTGGTATGTCTAGCAATCTTTCACCTCCGTAGCAATTCTTTGCAGCCACATTTTCAATCCCTAAAAGAAGGAAGCAACTTAACTTTTAAGAATATTTTTCTTCACTAGAAATAGTTTCTGTCAGCTTTTCTTCAGAGTGAATAAAGACTCATGAAAATTTTCAAGTCTACATGCCTAAATCACTGAAGTTACATATTAAATATAGTGGCTGTCATGTACTAGATAATTCCAACTTCTATTGATATTGATTAGAGACAAAATATTGAGTGTCTACTGTGAAAGCAAGGTGCTCTGTGGCTCTTAGTGTTTCTGTGTGAACATTTAACCAGAAGAGCACATGAAATCTTTCATGAGAAGCTCCTATTCTCATGTATGGTATAACCTATTCTGTGATACAGCTGAAACTGGCTATATCAATCTCCCATTTGCCAGCAGGATAGAGGATTTAAAGAACTGGGATCACGAAGTTTTACTGTCATTTAAATAGATTCTGGTTCTTCCAGCTTCACTGCAAGAAACATTTTCCACCCAAAAGATATCTAAAATTCCAAATACAGCTTCAGGTGTTTTCTCCAATCTAGAGAGACCTAAACGGTTCAGAAGATAGCAATCAAAAATGAAGACAGGAAGAAGGATTAAATGGCAGAAATCCCCTTGTATGCTCATGTGGATGCTTAAAAAACCTACCAAACAAATAAAAAGCCCCAGATATGCAAGAATGCTACTTCTGCCAGAATCTGGAAAGACCAAGAGAAAAGACAAGGTGTCCTGGTTTTGGCTGGGATAGAGTTAAATTTCTTCCTAGTGCTGTGTTTTGGATTTAGTATGAGAAGAATGTTGATAACACACTGACGTTTTCAGTTGTTGCTAAGTACCTTGTCAAGGACATCTATCCTCTGCTACCAAGCTAGACTGGGAGGAGGGAGCACAGCCAGGACAGCTGGCCAGTGGGGTATTCCATACCATGTGACATCATGCTCAGTATATGAATAGTAGGCGTGATCCAGGAAGTAGCGATCGCTACTTGCTTATCGGTCAGTGCGGGTGGTGAGCAATTACATTGTGCATCAGTCATTTCGTATATTCTATCATTATTATTTTTTCTTTTTCTGTTCTATTAAATTGTCTTTATCTCAACCCACAAGTTTTTCCTCATTCTTATCCTTCTGATTCTCTCCCCGTCCCACTGCGGGGGCAGGGAGTGAGCGAGCAGCTGCGTGGTATCTGGCTGCCTGGGAAGTGCTAGCCAGTAGGCTGCCTATTTGTCAGATACCTCTTGTGCGGAAATGTGCATCTCCATGACTCCTCAGGTCTTTTCCTACACACATCTTAATTGGAATCTAGCAAACATGTCCAGCATGAAGATTTCTGGGGTATGCCACCCAGTCTTATTCTTTTAAATTATAATAATCATTACTTCTCCAGAACAGGTGGTCGGTACTCTTCGCAAAAAAAAAAAAAAAAAATTCAAATCACAAAACCACTCAAAAAACTTCCCAAGTCAATTTGGCTACAATCTAGTGTGAATCTAAATTCAATCTAAATTCCTTTTTACTTAGTCAAAGAACTGAAATCAGTAAGCCCAATAAAACTGTATTTTAATAATTTTCTGTGACATCAGGTAACTACAAACAGAAGTAAAAAAAAAAAACAACATTTCTTCTTTAAGAATCTTCAGTTAGTTCCTATTCTGGCAAACACACAGCATTAAAACCACAGTGTCTCTTTCAGTGGCCCTGTGGGCTCCCTACTCTTCACATTTTAATGTTCAGTGCAAAGTTAAGAGAGACATATGATCCTAGGCTCACTTCAGTTCCTTCTGCACTGCAAGTATATGAATAAGCTGCTTCTTATCATCCATTCTCTGCACTTGTTTAAGACAAAAGTACTTAAAAATAAAATGAAGACTTTAAATATAATGCACTTAATCACTTTGATCTGTAATACGGCCCTCCTAGAAGATAGAAAATTAGACAGCCTTCCTGTATGCATAAACAGATACACCAATATTTTTTTTAATTGGGACATGAAAAACATTGGTTTTGGAAAAATGGAATAAATAAGATTTACCCTGACCTGTATGCAATGCTCTCAAATAAGGATTTTATTGCTTTTGAAAACGTTAGTTAAGAAACAAAATTGATAAAAAGCAAGTAAAAACTGCATGCCACTGTCATAGTTTTTTACTGCATTACCAATAACACACACACTAAGACAGACTGGTGTTGAAAAATTACTGCCTGCTAAAATGGATTTAGTACAAAGCAGAATACCAGTATAAAAGAAAATTGATCACTACTTACAGAGTTTTATAAATGAACACAGTGCTTTACAGATAAACATTAACAGGGTTCCTTCCCCTTAAGAGCGTATAATTGAACTCAAATGGAATACTCAGAATGACAATTAAGGTTTGTGAAAATGAGCAGAGGCGTTATTATTACAAAGATGAATATAGAAAGAAACAACAGACTTGCATACTCCCTGCTTGATCTCCTGCAAAAGCTGTAATTCACACACTGCTATTTTTCTGATGGCTGTATGGATTTGTTCAAAGGAAAGATTACATACCTGTAATTTAAAAGGTGGCAATTGACTATTAGAACTATCAGATTTGATACTCCTTTTATTAATACAGAATACTTAAAGAAAAGATAAGAATTCTATAATTGATGCGGCTCACCCCTTAGAGTATGGTATTATTTTTCATCTCAGGACAAACGGATGTAGTTATAGCATGCATTTTGTTCAGCTTCTGATTGTGGTGGAACAGACTGAAAGCTGACATAGCCAAGGAGATCAATACAGATGAGATGACAAATGACCACCAGCTGTGTGGTCAACACAACAATGACACAACATGCAAACACAAATGCAGTACACAAAAACCAGAAGAGACACAATTAGAAATAAATGACATTAAGTAGGAAACTGAAAAAGTCTTTGTCAAAAGACAAATTTAGTACAGTTGCCTCAAGGGTCCTGAGACAGTTCACAGATTAATTCACAGAATGGAACTATATGTGAAAGTTTAAAAGTAACCCATAATAGGACAGCTGGGGATATTCCTCTGTCATTGGCAGCATCATAAAATTAACAAAATCAAGAGCCAGGTGACTTAGGTAATAGGCACTCTAAAAGACAAGCTAGGAACATTTTGATGCAGGTGCTGCAGTTGAGAAAAATCACACCAGATACTTTTTATAGCTTTAGTAACTTAAAGCTACTCCCTATTCCAACATCTATTCAGAATGCATCTGAGCACAAAGAATAGAGAAGATGATCAGAAACTTTCTAATAAATTACATAAGAAGGGATAAATTCAAAGATTTCTTGAAGAGTTAGATACTAGACTGGGAAGAAAACTTTTAGGAAGCAAATGGCCTGCTTGTTAATATGCATGATCACACCTAAAGAAAACCCCCACAAATACTGTAAAATATGAGAAGAAGAAATGTAAAGCATAGGTAAATGTAGAACAATCAAACCAACAAAGCAGGCCTGAGCAATGAAGTAGTCAAGTTGTTTCAGAAATACTTGAATAAAAGCTGATTTTGGGTTTGTCTGGGGTTTGTTGGGAGTTTTTTTTGACAAACAGGAAAACCACTTGAAATAATTAAGCAAGAAAATATTGAAAAAGCAACAGAAAATACTACTCCTTTTCTGGTCAAATCAATTTAATTTACAAGCTAATGTTTAGGTACCCACAGAAACAAAAGAGATGTACAAGTATCTGAAAATTTTTCAGACAATTAATAAATATAAATTATTCTTAACCACACATTAATATGTTGAGTTTCAAACATTATTCTTTGACACAAGGGGGAAAAAACCCTATTTTTAAACACCCTCATTTCTTGTCTACGAGATGTGAGAAAAGGTGTCCACCCACATGTAACAATATCACAGCGTACAAGAACAATCAGACCACTGAAAAGGAAACAGAACACTTCTGTGGGATCATCCAAAAATCTGCAGTGTTGTCACTTATGGCACAGAAGGCAAAATTTAGGATGAAAATTATTTATACAGTTATAAAACTTAGTTAATATACCTCTTGTTAATTGTTTATAGAACTTTACAAGACAAATTAACTTTCCCCCCCAATATCCAAAAGAAAAGCATTGCAAATTTTTTGGCCGAAAAATGAAAATATATATGTGTGAAGAGAAACAACAAAAATTAATCAATAGTTCTCTTAGAAATAAATTAAAATACAAATAGCATTCCATATTTCATCTGTCAGAACAAAGGAACATCTGAAAGGGGTGGCAAGGGACAAACACAAACCCATAAGATTAGGCAGTTAATGTGTTTACAGTGCACCTTCATAAGCATTTATTCTGTTAGTGATAGCTCATCTGTTTCTGCACGAGCTTCTGATTTTGCAACTAGGAATTCAACACCAGGAGATCCATAGTTAACAATATAGATGGGCAAAATAAAGGTGTAAATCAGTATCAAATCTGCATTACTGAAACATGAGACTAAGTAAGAGTAATGTGCTCAACTTTTGCAACACCACAACACTCAGTACGGCATCTAAACATCAAATCTCATTAGTGCTGTTGCTTTAAGCCCTTTCATCTAAAGTAGATCCTGAAATAATATAAAACTTGAGGAAAAGTTGAAGTACAGTGCTATTTTAATAGGATTTTCAGTAACCCAGATTATACATAATAGAAAGTAGGCATTACAAGAGGAAGGGGTTTAGCAGTGCCACTATACCAGTACTATTATTCATTTACTTGAGAGGAAAACACATTTTTTGGTCTATGATACCAGATTGTCTTATCTCACCGTAGAATTTCAACCATAACCTGAAATAATTCCTTCAATGTACAACTGCAGTGTACCCCTTAAAAAAAAGAAAAAGATTGAAGCAGATACAAACAATTTGTTCTTTTGACAAAATACAGTGGCAGGCTGGTAGAAATTTAACTGTTTGGGGATTAAAAACTAGTTAAAACCCAACAATGACGAAAACAATGTTGGCATGTGCAATGTTTTTATAGTCTATTGCTGTTTGTTTTTGAAAAGAAAACTTAAAATGTGAGCAAATTTTCACTGAGATTTACACAGAATAATTGAACAAAACACAATACTTTTGCTAGAAGCAAATTACTGAGGCAAAGTAGCGCATTGAAATTAATCACTGAGAACAATATACATATTTAGAGGGAGATGCAATGAAAATGTCATTTCCTCATGCTATTTAAACATGTAATAAAAGCAGGCTAAACATTTAAGCTTCATTCATAGAATCTGTTTTACAACATGTTACATGAAGTGAATCTAAATCTATCTCTTAATTGTAGCAGATGCAAAATTACTGAAAGCTCATCCTTTACTTATTACAGGACTGCCCTCATGTTCATAAATACTGGCTTCAAGTGACAGTTATATTATGCAAAATTCTCAGTTGTAAGAATCCTGATAGAAGTCTCATTGTTTTTATTGGGTAATAAAATGCAAGTCACTCTAGTGGAACCTTTAGAAGAAATTTCTTTAATATGTCATTAACACTACCTCATAAACTAAATTGTTGATTTGAAGAGGAAAACTCCATGCATTTCCTGCTGGACAATTAGCACCTTATTTCAGCAGAAATAAGGCTGACAGTAATACATTCATCAATCTTTTTTAACCCACGATATTTCAGAAAATAATATTCCAAATTGAAAGGCAAAAATAACAGAAGCAAAAGTCATTTTATCATGAAAACTTAAAGACACTGATGCTAAAAAACGATGATTGTTTCTAAACCTGAGAACACACAATGGAAGAAACCTAGTATCAGTTCATTAATATTACACTGTGAGATTATGCATATAGAAACAAGCAGAGTTTAATGAGAGTCCAAGATAGTGGAGAAAAGCTGGAATCTAAACAGCCTCCTGCAAATTTGAGATCAGCTTCACGATTTTTTCCAATCGCATCATGCCCAGAACTCTTGCAAGACTAAGCGGCAGCTGGAGAGTCTTTGCCTGTTCCAGGTAAGCTCCTGAGACTTTGGGGAATGTACAATGAAGTATTTATAAATTCACTGGAATCACGATGCGCTCGGAACCATGCCTCCCAGAAGTATAGCTCTGAAAGCAACCCAATACTCCCATGGTTTAAAACTGGGATGTTACTTAACACAAGGATCTCACTCTCTGACATTTTGAATATGAAAAGCATAGCATATCCATTTAAATTCAAGAACAATGTTCTCAATATAAAAAGTCTTTTAAAACAGTTACACAAATCACCCATATCTACATTTCATTGGAAGTAAATAAGTTTAAAAATTAAACCAATGCAGAGCATTTTAATATCTTAGCAACTGGATTTGTTTTTTGAGATTCAAATATCAATTTTCTGAATAGCATATAGATTATTTTGTTATTTTCTCCCCAAAACTTATTGCTCATACTTTTATCTGTATGATGCCTGATTAATATTGGTAAGAAATATGAAGCTTCAGATTTAAACAATTTTTCACTTACGTGCTACAAGGAAAACACTGGAAATATACAAATTATACTTTAAAAAAAAAAAAAAGTATTTCATACTATACTTCGCTGCTGTTCCAATACCAAAACCACTGTATTGGAGAGACTTCTCAGGAAATTTAATTTCCAGAAGTAATGTCACATTCAGCTTTTGTCAAATGCTGAATTTCACTGTACTAGCTGGGTTATTGATGATAATACTATCTATAGGGCTATATATTTTCTATCTTTACAGTGTCTTTTTCCATCTGAAGCTTAACACGCTGCTGTTGTAGTAAGATTTTCTGTCAACATACTTGCCAGTACACATTATATCATTATCTTATACATTATTATAATACTTTTAGATCTGAAAATACACTTGTTTTCCCCACTGGCTATAATTATTTTCCCCCTTTTTTTACTCTTTC
>NW_009216522.1:8348-42152 GCF_000690835.1 Fulmarus glacialis
TTTTCAAGTTATCTTTAAAACTATCAAAATGGGAAATGTATTTTTGTGAAACTTTAAATGTTTTAAATAAAAACAAAGCAAACTCTCAATAGCCTAATTAAAAAACACTTCAAAGAAAGTTACTTGTAACATTTTTATACACACAGACAGACACAAGAACACCGAGAAAACAGTCCCCTCCATGCATGAACATACACACAAAGAAGGCCAGAAGCTCCATTTGGACTTCTAACTTCCAATTTTTGAAGCACATCCAATACTTCTTAAATGATTTACTGAATATAAGAGTCCACTCAATATATTGAGTTTGAGATATCATTTATTGTATGTATTTACTTGTTTTATACTGGTTGTGAATCATTAAAGCAGAGTCTGTGTTCCTGTTAACATGCAGCGCTGAGTTTGTACTGTGGCTATTTTAGTATGTCATGGCCATGATAGCTTAATGATTTTAAATCGTTTTCCCAGCTGGATACCACAGACTTTTCGCCTTCCTCATAAAAAAAAAGTGTATTGCATACCCATTTAAGGCAGACGGGTAAACATGCATTAAATCTGGAAGTCTTTCTCTCTTTGTCAATATTAATATTGAGTTTAATATATGGAAAAAAAATCCTATGAATAACTACATGATTCCTGAAAACAAACATAAAAATAAAACAGCTTCAAGGTGATGGAGACAGTGTTCCAGTCAAAGTATATCTTTACATTTTTCTGGCCCAGATCCCACCATTTTGCAATTCTTACCACAGCTGGTTATGGTAACTCAAAATATTTTTCCACCTTGCAATTAAGAAACTATTAAATATTGGGACATGTTAATAACTCTCTCACTACCACATTAGAAATCATTATTGCCACCACACAGTATAATGTAATGCTGGATTAATATAGTGGAAAATTGCTAATCATATAATAACATTTCAATGTTTTTACTACATTAGCAAAACTGATTAAGAATAAAGTGCAAATAATAAATAAGACAGAATTTTACAAGCAAGAAGAAAATTACAAGCAAAATGACAGCACTGAGAATGCTGGCGTACCCAACAATATAAATATCAATTATGTTATGCTTCTGGCTAGAATTTAAAATACTTCAGAGTTGCTGATACACAGCACTTTTGGAAATCAGATCTCCTCTTCTATGTCTTAAATAAAACTAAAAATTGTTATGGCCTTTTCTAATTGCAATGGAATTTGCAACCAAATGGGAATTATATTAAAGGTTGGAAACCATCTACAATTTTAACTTCTGTTAAATTGTACACATTTTTAAGCACTACATTATAATAAGAAAGCTAGCAGATAATTTCAAGTTTCAGCTAGAAAATAACTGTATAATTTCAATAATCCCCTGTAGCATATTTAGATATTATACTTTTGACTTAATATGCATGAAATGGAAAATACCAACAGAATCCAATTTCTGTTAACATCCAAGTAGTTTTTTCTGAGGACTTTAAAACATGCACAAACACTACTTTTAATTTAAAACATCCTTTTTATAGCATGCAAGATCCAAAAAGCATGATGAAATATGAGATTACAATACAAAAGCCTATCCCTTTTATCAGACTTCATTTTGCACACTCTTACAAAATATGAAAGATTATAAATTGATTAGTTATTTAAATATTCTAAACAGTGCATATCACTTCAAAACCAGTTAACAGCATATATTCAGAGGTTTCTGTAATTTCTTTTGATATAAAGAACGCAAAACAGAATTGTAACACAATTTTTACTAAATCTAGCAAATCTACTGCAATTCAGTTTACAGAATTGCAAAATTAGTTTGAACTAACCCAAGTATAACTAATCTGACTTAAGCATAAAAATAACTGTAACAAATATTTAAAGATAATCACAAAATGCCGCTTAAGACCTTTATTCATTTCAGTAAAGATGTTTTTAAAGTATTGAAAAGAAGAAAACATCGCGAAATATTTTCTTTTCTAACTCACAGACAGTAATACTCAGTTAACTCAAGTGAAATTTTAATATCCCCTTGCTTACAGAGTTTCTCTGCTGGATTTATATTAAATTACAGTACTAATTAGGTATGTTTCCACTTCCACTACTATACTATACTTCACTATGCACCTCAGAGTCCAGACAAGTTTTTGGCACTCAGTTACCATTAGCAGTTAATTCAAGTTCCACAGAATGCCAGTATCCCTTGCGTAATGCTCCCCATTGTTAAGGAACCCTCTCTTCTCACTTGGTTTTAAATTAGAGAAGAAAGTGGATCATGAATGTAGTAGACTGGGAATTTCACTTAATTCCATTTAAGATTTCTCATTTAAAAAGTATTGTCTCCCTGAAATCAAGGCATAGTGCAAAAAGGTATCTTTGTTTGACAAGACTTTTGTCAGGGAAGATTGCTCATGAGGAAAACCATTTCCTCATCAGAGACCTGAGCACACCTAAGAGTTTTGTTGCAGATCACCCAACTAGGGTGTTGAGAAATGGCAAAGCACATTCTGAATACAGGTTTTCAGTATCCCAGGGACTGCATGGACTACTTCAGTACTCCTGGGATTGACTATTGCTTATCCTCATATCAATTTCTTTCTTATCCTGTCAAATTTGGCTCAGTTGGTAAAGGCTCTTGAAAAAGTTGGCTCTTTAAATCTCTCAGTGTTTGACAGGAAGGAAAGAGTATTTGCTGACAAAGGCATAGCTGAGAGCGTGAAGAGTCACAAAATACCAGTGAAACTTCATTTTACAACAGAGTAAGAGAAAAAGCTTCTTCTCTGTATTTTCTTCCTCAAATCCATAGAGATAACAGTCTTCCTCTAGTAAATAGCAACACTAGGTACTTCAAAGTGAATACATTTATGATTCTTATACCCATGCTGGGCAGTACTATATTTTTTACTAATAGAAAACCCTGAGAAATACAGAGGGAGGAGTAATGGGAAAACTAATCTCCGAAGAATCAAACCCTGTATTTGTCAGTTCCTAGTTTCCAACTTTGAAGTTCCATTCTTGTAATGCCTAACTTAACAAAATTGAAATACATAAAAAGCTACCTAAAAATGCCTAAAGAAGGCTTTTGAAATAAACCTAACTTCAAATTTCATTGCTATTAGGAGATGATGTTTAAAGTTTTATGTTCCAGCTCATTATCAGAATGAGATATTTAAATACTCATCTAACCTGCACTTCAGTTTCATCACCATGCTGGTTCAACTCTTATTTAAGAAAAAAAACCCTAACGCCCCAAAACTGGAAAAACTTGCCCTGACATTCATTGTGTTAAGTTATATTACTAGCAGAAGTGTAGTATCTGCTGGCTAGGACTCATTACTTCCTTCATGCAAGACTGGAGTAATGAAATTAAATCAGTATCTGATCAAGGTGGCTCCTCTTTTGGCATTGGGTTTTACAATTCATGGATTTTTTATCTGAAGTACAATCTCAAAACAACGTTTTTGTGAAGAATGAGGTGATACTTCCTGAAATTCATAGAAACGAAGGAAGACTTGATAGCAGGTGCATAACAACTCATTTATTCTAACAACACATTTGTAAACCAATAATTTTCTATTTCTTCGGATAAAAACAACCACTTAAAGTATTGATATAACAAAATTCTTTGCATCCTGAAAAATTATTTTCCTTTTTTATTATATTGGTCCCAGTGGAAATTTAAGAGTTTCTGCAGATGCTGACTTGCTGTAATTCAAAAGCATTGCCTCAAATGCAGCTTACCCATATAATCTCCAAAATATCCCTGCTTTTAAATTAGAGGTTTAATAGTTCCCTGAATGATTTTGTCATACAGAAGACTGAGTTTTCAACTCATGCACGCAAATAAAATATGATACAAAAAACCCCAACTCAGAGCAGGCATTAAAGGCCTGAGTTTACTCACACAAGTGAAGATATCCTAGCTGGAAGCCTCACCTTCATTGCGTGGTGTCTAGGTAATTGCACCACATGCCATGTACAAGATCAACTGCAGATGTGAAACTGCTACACCATCTACACAAAACACTCTACACTGAGGGCAGCAAGTTGGTCCACACTGAAAATCTGTTACATGTGTTCTCAAGGTGTTTTACTGTATTTCCTATTAAAGAAACACCAACAGTTTTGAAAGTGAAGATAGCAATAGATTTGAATAAAAACATGCAACTGTTTTGTTCCATTACCTAGGAAACCCTAACCTATGAGTACATGCAAGTTAAGCTGCTACTATGATTAAATAATTACGCTCTAGTATCACCAATTACGTCAGTTTATGATGTTATGCCTGCTCAAGTAAGAAGAATGCCAAGCCCGGGCACATTTTTGAGAAATTTTGCAGTGTTGTGGACCAATCCCAACTGTAAATCTTTTTATTTCTCTCTAAGAAGTTATTTGAAGTGTTTGAAAGAGAGGTTATTTCTACAGTAAAAGCTCACTTCTCTCATCTACTACTTCCCCTCCCACCATCACCTTGATCAGAAATCGATGGGTGCACATGCAACTTGATTTACTGAGTGACAGGTATAGAATAAGACTAAAAAAGGTCAAAGAGAAAGTAGGTAAAATATAACTGCCTGATGGCATTCTACCAAAGACACTCCACTTCCCCAGGAACTCTTTTTACCTTCTAGCCCACCTGTAGAGCTAAATATTTCTAAAGGTACCAAAATAAATAACTACATAACTAAATCTTTCTTCCCCCCCTCAGTTGTCTTTCACAGTCTCGTCTGAACTCTTTACTATGTTTACCTTGCTTTACTCTTAAATCTGTAGTTATTTTACTCCACAGAAAGCAAGAAATGAGATGGGCATTATCATAGTTACTGAGAAGGCATCAACATTCATGAAAATGGAAGAGTAAAACACATCATAAAAGTCTGGAATTCAAAACAGCGTGATAAAGAGTTGAAGCAAATAAACGCAAAGGTATAATAATGGGTTATCATTTTTGCATATTGCTTCCTCCTACTCTGTCACTATTTGTGAAAGCAAAAGAGCACACTGCTGCTTTTTTCATCCCAATACTTTTTAATATTACATATACATACATGTGCTTCAGTACAACTCTAAGTTGGCTGAATTCACCACCACTGAAGGTTTTGCACTAAAAGCTTCTAATGCATAGTATCTGGTTATCTCCTCCTTTTAGGTACCCCTAGAACTTAAGAGAAATAAATTTCATTGAAATGAAGTTAAAATATTTGACCTAACAATTAAGGCAGTCATTAACTGTTTCACATAATACACTTCAACCTATAAATCCAGGCCAAAAGATGCCACTGACTGATTTAGACAAGAAAGATTCTATAATGTGCCTTTATCAACGAAGACTATCCATGCACTGCCACTCAGTGCTCTTAGGAGCACTAATTTCTGTCAGATACTGATACACTGCAATAGGATAGGAAAGGAGAGGTAATCAGAAAGTATTTGTCTCATTCTTGCTTCTGATATAATTTTGAACAAAGGCCATAGGCCAAAGCAAGGCAAGCAACTATTTTAGACCCTGAAAACTTGTGCCAACTTGGTAACTCAGAGTTCCCCTCTGGTAGAGTGCTGTACTGAAAATAATCTCTTTCCAATTCAAGTATTTATGGCCATATGTAACTATGGTATATCCATACAAACTGAAGCGGTCAATGCAAATCACACATTCTTTCATCCATCCTGGACTTATTGTCACCATTGAAAGTTTAAAGGTGATTCAGAAGGCAGTAAGATCTGAGGTCACTAATTTCTCTTGGAAGAAAATTTCTGTGGGCTGATCATCAGGAAAAAATCTAGGCCAAGTTCAGAAATTATATAAAACGCTCATAAAATATATTGCTTTACATTGACTTGACTCATTTGTCCTCCGTCAGGATGTCTAAGTTAGAGTTCATACCTACAAATTACTTCCTTCTATCTCCAAATTTGACCATTTCTTTCTAGATTTTGCAGCTATTATTTTTAATAGCTCCTCTGCTTCTGAAGAGGACAGACATTGTGAGAGAGATCTTTACTGCTAGAGGAGACACAGTCCCCTAGGTAGTCCAGTCAGCTTTGATATTTAGTACCATGCTCTGGAGCCAGTTTCAGTGTTTAATAGAGGGCAACTGTAGTTTAGAACTGAAGCTTTCAGCTCAACCTTAAGTCATCGTATTTTGGACCAGATAGCATTATTTTAAAGTATTTTCCATGTACACGATTGTTAGAGTAAACAACCATGCAAGTCTCAAAGGTAAGATCTATATCTGTCAGAATAACAGCTCAGACTGGTAGTCAATAAAAAGCAATAAAAAGCAACTGAAGAAGATCATAAGCCACACATCATTTTTAACAAAATACAGTATTTTAAGCACTAACTTCTAGCAACAGTTTCATCTTTCTGTTGGTATCACTTCTACACTAAGTTCAGTCCCAATATATTGCTTTTCATTTATGTTCAGATTTCTCAGAAGCTTTTAGATGATGCTCCCTGACTTAAAGGAAACATACAATTATTTCATGTCTGTATACTGGCAACATTTGATAACCCCCTGAGGTTTCATGTGAATACTAACTACCATGGAGAAGAAAATGAAGAAAACAGAGGTCTGAAAGACTCCATACAAGACAGCTCATGCAACAAAGATGTCAATTCTCATAATATACAGTTACCAAACATAGTTTGGTATTACTGCTACTTTTAGTAGCAACAACATTTGGATCCCTGAGCTGTGAGCTAAATAAACAATGAACATGACAAGGCTGTCTCCATCTCTTCTTTCATTACTCCTCTGATTACACCCCTAATAGTAGCTCTGTTAAAATGAATGCTTACCCGCATACAAAGCCAACCTAATGGAAGGACCAAGTGAAACAGATCCACAACAATGGCAGAAGATGGGCATTTTTTGGAATTGTCCTTCAATCTGTTTTTGAAAAAAATTCCTCATAAGTAAAAAGCTATCATACAAAGAGAAAGATACAGAAGCATCAAGTGCTTTTCTTTTTACTTTTCCTTTATATTTAAATTATATTTTGTGATTGTATGTTATCAGAAAAATGGCACTGCTGGTCTCCTTAAGAGATGTAAGTGTTTACAATTCAAGCATGATCCTATAGGACAGGCTGGACCCTATGTCCCTACCACAACATTCCCAAACATACCCCAAAAAACAAAGCAATAAAGCAACAGTTTTGGAATGAATTACAAGGTACTTCTTCCATAAGGACAGTGGGTCATGATACTTGGCAGAGCAAGCAGCATCTGACAAATTCTGCATTAATGAAATACCAAGTACTATTCAAAGAGCCACCAGCTTTTCCCTAAGCAGACTGTCAAAATAGAAAGGAAAGCTTTAGCATATGACATCCTGCCACTGCGCTCTGGGTCCCTCTGTTAGAAGAGGAGGGGTATTTCTATTTTCCTGAAAATAACCTGGAGCAGCTCCCTTGGAAAAAGGGATGCTCCCTTCTTAAGTTCAGAACCAGGAAAACAGAAAGGAAAAGAAACAAGAAAGTTGGAGAAAAGGGAAGACAACAGACTCCAAAGAGATACAGTAAGTTTGTATTAGAGAGCAAATCCAAAGCAAACACTTGCAGAGATCTGGGGGTGAAGAGGAAATTGCACTGAGTTTGTCTAGTATGAGAAGCCATTTGAAGTTCCCAAACTAGCAAGCAAAACCATTAAAAGAGCCCTATAAAGAACGGAACAGGGTGGGATTTGTTTTTAAACTTTATTTAATCTGCCTCACCCATATCATTTTAAATCATAGCTTTAGAACTGGGAACATTTGGCATCTTTCACACGCTTACAAAAAAAAGGCAAGGAAGGGGATTGTAGGAAGTGGAAGAGGACATTTCTTCTTAAGCCAGACACACCATAAAAGAGAAGTTCAACTTCAGTGGTCAGACAGTAGTTCAGAGCATAAGTTAGAAACAAAGTTTCTGTCTTTGACTTCTTGGTTGAACAAAAGATTTATTTTTTCGTAGTCAAAACCCTGCTTTCAGCTGTCTAAAAGCATCCTAAAGACTAGACACTTCTCACGATGCTAGTAAAATGAGAAAAATCTGACAAGAACACAGATCAGATGATGGTCAAATTCTCCCCCTCCTTCTACACCTTCTGGAAAAGATGAAAACTAAAACTCACCTTGATAGGACCGACAAAATAGTTTATCAATATGTTTCAAAGAACAGATGGGAAAAATGAGAAGATCTAAAAGAAAAACTGAGAACCTAAAATGCCATCTCACTCCATCATGTTGCAATTAAAAAGTAATTATCTGATACATGTTCTTGCTTGCTTGACTTGGAACATACTCAATTACTATACCTCAATATTTTCAATAAAGCATACCATGCCATTCTCCATTTTGTAAGTGAAGCTGTTTTGGAATTTAATTATTAACCTTTAAATTGATTCTAAAATTTAACTTGTCCACAATATTTAACAAAAGGAAACCGGGATGTCAAACCTCTGTTGCCTCACCAATTGCTGTATCCAGCTTCTTGTATTTGTAAAAAATATTAGAGCTATTGACATAGGGGTCTCTTGGACAGGTAGCTTCATATGACCAGGTCACAGTTACCTTTTCTTTTAACTACCTTAGTTCTCAGGATCTTTAAATCTTTGAACTACGTCAGAGTTAAATAAAATACCATCAAAAATCTGTCATACACAGAAGCTCGCTTTTTTTATTTGCATATATATTCTGTATGTGTACAGCTAAGGAGAGAAATCTGCTTTATTTTTAGCAGGGCAGCTTTGAGTCATCTAGTCTAAAATTCTAGCACAGTTAGATTGTCACAGAAAAATCACACTTGGTCTACTTCACAGCAGCATTCCCAGCATAAAGCTTAAATTTACATTATGTATGTAAATTTAAAAACTGTCATTGCTACAGTTTTTTAAATCATGTTAGTTCTTCTGAAAAAATTATACCTAAAGCCATTATCCATCCATACCAGAAATAGGGTAGCAGAAAGCAAAAACTTCCCTTTCATTGCTGCCAACTTGCCCTTATTTTGTGACCCACCAGTCCCGGCTCATGCTAGATCATGCTCTGGATCCTAGAGCATGCTTAGTGGAAAAACAAGGCATGCAGTTTCTTACAGGGCTACTGCAAAGCATTTGAAAAGTAGATATATCTTCATCAATAGTGATGGCAAAACTTGATAAATTGCCCAGTTTAGAGGGTCATGGACTAGCTTGTAATAAAATAAAATCTTAAAAGGAATTTTTTTCATTAAAAAATGGTTCTGAAGAAACAACATTTGCATAAATATGCAAATACTCGGACAAATGCTTATTTGAGACTAATTATTTGAGAATAATTCCTTTGCCTTTGGTAGATGTGCTTTTCCTCGCTTTCATATATTACGACTCCCTCAAAAGAATGAGTCCCACTGCCTTTTGCTCTCTTCTGTTCCTTCTGAAAAGGGAACAGAACGTAAAATTGTCATTTCCGAGACGTGAGCTTTCAGTTCCATACTCCAAAATATTGTCTTCTATGGGCAACTAACATTAGACAAGAGAAAACACAATAAAATTTCAAAACAATTTTGAAAAACAGATTTTTAATGTATTGTGAAGCACATAACTGTTTAAAAAATGCAATTAATCTTATAATAATTCAGTTTAGTGTTAAGGTATAACTGTAACAGAAGTGTATTCCTGCAGTGCTAACTTCTTTGCATTTTGAATATTTCAATTCAAACAAGTTTTGAAAATAATATTTGAAAAAACTTCACAGTGACTTAAATAAGCAATCCCTAAACTTCTAGATTTGGTTAATCAGATGCATTACCATTTCATCTCATTTATAAAAAAAAGGGGGGGGAAATTGTTATAAGAAGCAGTATTTAGCAACATTTCACAGCAACTTTAAAAGGTAATGCATCTCACTATGTTATCAAGATATCTGCATTTCACATATGACAACCATTAGTAAAATTAATTTGAGGATCCAAATTCTTCAGTTACTGTAATTAGACTAATGCTGAATTCTGCACTATGTTGCAATTATCATTAGCTACATTCATAAACTGAAGATGCAATAATCTGAGATTAATTTCCCTCTCACAATAGAGTAGGGGCCCTTACAAACATAGCTGGACACCACTGATAATGATCCAGACAGATTTCTGTAATGTGTACCCTCTAGAGAGGAAAAGCTGATTTTCTGGGCTATCATCTAGACATAGAGCTGTGACTCACGAACAGGAACAGATTTCCACAGGAAAGCTTAGTGGTGTTCAACCAGCAGACTACCAATCCCTTTCCCAGGAACCCTTGCCCTCACTGCAGGAACAGTTCAGTTGCTCATGACATATGTACTGAGCTACCACAGCTGACAGCCTGGTAAATTAAAATAAACCAGCATCTATTTTCTCTTAGTATTTTGGCCTGCAGGTTGCAGCAATTCAGCAGCTGTTACAGAATAAGCTGATCCATCTTGAGTCATAGGTGAGAACTGCTGAGGCCACACAAAAGTTAGCTTTTCTGAAGACTTGTACACAAAGGATTTTTAAAACTTGAACAACGAATAATAACAATATTAAAAATTTATGTCAACAAGTTTCCTTCTTTGTTTAATAATAATCTGCTGTAGACTATGGAATTAATCTACAGTCAAGCAGAATTTCTTCCACATAAGATGCATGAAAAAGGCAGAAAATCCCAGCTCATCTCAAAGTCCAAGTGAGCTCTGGAAAGTTGTCTTTAAAAAAAAAAACCTTTTATTTATTTTATTTACAAACTAAGAATATGAGATCACTGTGATTTCAGATTGTATTTTTAAAAGACAAACTAACCAGCTTAATTTATCCTACAGCACATTTGTACCACTATAATGACAGTGAAAGAAAGACTTGTGTTGTTAGGGTTTACAAATATATCTCAACGCATTAGTGCTACCGCTGACAGAACAAGAGTAAACAATTTTCTTGAATTAATTCATTTATTTGTCAGACTGTAAAGTCATGAAGAAACTCAATATAATTGGATGTACTCATTTCACTTTACTAGGATACCTAAACTTAATTTTTCTTACACAGACTAGTATGTAATATAAAGTATATCTTTTACCAGTAAATACTATACAATTCTAAAATGTCCGCATCTAACTGCTAAAGATCTTAGTAAATCAGAGTGGTCTTCTCATTAGAAAAAAGGACAATACAAAAATGTGTGTGTAGAAGCAAACAAGTTGACTTAACTTATTTTGTTTCCTAGGGCAAATCCATACTGATTTGGGAAAAAGAAATGCAAGAAGACTTGAAACATTGTTCAGCTAGTCCCGATACTGTGGCATGTGTGAGGATGGGGGAAAGAGTCTAAGGTAGATACTGTGAATAGCTAGGGACAGTATGCAGAATCTAGCTATTATGCATACAGGACCCTTCCTTCACTCACAAGTGAAAACCATCTCAGAGTTAAAAGCAGAACACAAGCACAGCATTTGAAATGAATACAAAACTGTCAATTTTCAGTGCTTTACTTTACTAGATACATCACAAGAAACTAAGTGGAGCTGCTGCGTATGTCTTTGTGCTTTAACAAATTCAGAGTATAAAAGAGGCATATTTTTCCTTTAAGGTCTTGTGACTGTTTTGAACAGAACCCCAGAAATACAGGGTAAGTAGTCTGATAAATATTCTCCTACAGTTGTTTAAGATGATAACAGGCCAAATCCATCTAAATACTATTTTGCAGCAAGAATAATTAAATTGTGAAACTCAATGCATATCAATGAGGTCAAATTTTAGAAAGTTCTTTTTTAAAAAGGACTAGACATATATACCAATAACAATACCTACAGGGCAACTCTAATGGGTCAGGGTGCAAGTCAACTGCTGATGGAGTAGTCCTAGGATAAAACTTCCCTACTGGGAGTTCACTGCGTTATCCCATATCCTTTCTTTGAACGGAATAGCACATAACGCTAGTCACTGCACAGGCCAGTGAAACACAGTCTGCTGATGTGCTTGGTAAGGCAAACCTACATGTTTCTTTGAAATCATGGTCAGCATCCTGAAAAAAAAGCACTACTGTACTTCCTGATGAACCAATCAAATTACCAGTCCTTATTCTTTTGCATTCTTAAAAAGACTAGGTAAATTTCTATATTAAATTTTTATTCTGATACTATCTCCATCATATAAATAAGAAAGAGAAATTTATACTACTTTACTATACAGCTACAATGCAAGTTAGCAGCAAAGTCAAATTCAGAACTCAAAAGTAGAAAATCGGACAAATATGCACTTGGATTGAGCACAAGTTATTGAAAGAGAGAAAAAATGGTTTTAGACAACAACCTGTGAATAAATCTAATAAATGTGAAGGAAGTTATAATAATATATTTAAACTTTCTGAGGAAAGCACTAGGTCTCCAGGAATAGTATACTATAAAGCCTGCATAGAGTTATTAGCTAACAGCAAGATTTTCAGTGTCCTTTTTCAGGGGAAAAAAAAAAAGTATGCTTTCAACAGGTAGTATTATAGAGATGTGCAAGAAACTCCTCTAACTTGGCATTTCAGATTTCCAGGGCAATTAACTCCCCACTGTATCACATCACTTAACATTAATTAATTGCTAAAGATATAGTTATGTAACTTATTGAGCTGCTAAGGATAAAATAGCTCCCGAGCTCCCAAGACCTGAGTGGCACGCCAAATTAATCAGTGAAGCACAGGGATTTACCCTCTCTTCTGAGATTGCCAAATCAAGCAGTCATTCTCCTTCCAGTGTCAACTAATGGGAACAAGTCAAGCAAATGTCAGTCAACTATTAGACCGCCAATAGCCCACCACTGCATGGACAGCCTCACAGAGTGAAAAGTTCTGAGAAAGTCCCATTGTCGCTCTGCATACAAAAAGGTTGGAGGGTTCACAGCATGGCACCCTTGGAACCAGGTACCCTAAATGTGGTTCACTGATACTTCCAGCTGTTTATTTCTTCAGGATAAATGCCAGCCTTCACCAATTATTGTGTTACCTAGAAACATCTTTATTTTCAGGATAGCATAAATTAGGGAATGTACTAATGAATCTCACTCTCATATATAGCATGGCTTACAAGTTACAGGTGGCACTGCCTTAGCAGAAAACAAAAACAACAATCAATGAAGTTTGAGTCCACTCACTCAGCTGGACATTAGCTTAGGGACAGAGCCCAGATTCCTTCATTGCTTTTGAAAAAAACTGACAAATTTTTACAGCTCCAAAACATGGTGCTAACATAGCTAAACAGGCATAGAAGCTGAATCAAGCAGCAGGCAGCTGAATTGCATTCCCAGGAAGAGCCAACTGGTACCACTTATATAATGCCTTCTGATTCCATGTGGGTGGCTGATGTTTGATGACTCTGGAATATGGAAACAGTTTTTAATCATTTAAATAAATTACAATTTTGGATGGATGAACAGAGCCTGCATTTGCACTCTGAAGCTCACTCAAACACACTGAGAAGGAGAGAGTTTCAAGGTTCTGTCTGAATGGATTTAGGGGGAATGTGATTGTACAACTCTTCTTACTGTTTTTCTAAAGTGATTTCAAACATGACATATTTCTAAGACATTCTTCCCACAATCCTACTGTTGTTGCTGGCCAGGGACAAGACCTGAAGAAGTAAGTGGTTTGGTTCTGGTGCATCAAACAGGCAAGTCCATGTGACCAGCAGCCAGCCACTCAATTCCATGCCAAAGCGACACACATAAGGACATTTGTCTTGCAATGTTTAACAGTTACCATCTGTCTCATAACAAAGTCTGTTGTAGACTGACAATGGTGTAACTGAAACTGCCTCACTTTCAAGAGGACAAATTTAGGGACCTGGCATTGCAGAATCTGAAAAAATGCCACAGGTTCTTTGGAGCTTCATTTTCTGACCATCCTGGTGTTTGTTAAAACTATATTCCCAGGCCTATGAATATACACAGAGTGTTGTATACAGTTATTCCCAGTATGCAACCAGTACCGGTGTGCAGAAAAAAGCCTCACTATCAGTAACCTTGAAAAGTTAGGTCCTCCAGCACACTGCTGCATCATTTACTTTCAACATCTGACCCATAACCACAGAGACAAGGTACGGGCTTCCTTCACAAGCACAAAAAAAGCTTGAGAAGTACCCAGCTTTGTAACCTGGGCGAAATTTGCTTAGAATTTTGCAGAGTTTGCCATAATGATAAAGTGGTTTTGTTGCTTTTTTGAACTGTTCCAGGTAGCTCTGAATAAGGCTTTGAAATTGATCTTAGATACAGCAGAGTAAAAGGTTTACAAATCTTCTCTAAGGCTTTCAAAAAAATCTAGGCAGCTTTCAAATACTAAAGAATTTCTCTCATATCTGTACCAATCAGCTTCGGCATTACACCACTTTCCCAAGCTGCCTGTTATAATTCTGAAGAGGAAAGGTTGTCTGTTCTGTCAGAATCGCAGACACGTCCCTGTGGTGTTTGACATAGGCTAATTTGGAAATGCACATGAACGATAGAGTGCCCTAAAGAGCATAAATAACTTAGGAAATTGATGTCACTGGCATGTGACACTGTCCACCGTGTCACTATCAATGGGACATCATCTTTGCAATAGTGGGAAGAACCATTATTTTATCTCCAGAAAGACAAACAACTATTTTTGTCAGCACTGAGGCATGTTTTGTTATTCCTTTGCCCAGAACAAGTCTCACTCCTTAGGACTGGCCACAGCGCTGGGGATAGATGCTGAAGAGATTCAGTTTACTGGCTAGTAGCATATAAACTTTAGCAAGGTATAAGAAAAAATTAGCTATAAGTCCTAACTCTGTTTTATCTTCTTTTACATTCAATAGGTTTGAGAAGCAGGTATGTGCACTTGCAGGACAGCACAGGATGCCGGCATTGTCACTGACAGGAGACCATACTGGTGGAATGCTACACAGGCATGGCACGGCAGAAACATGCGGGAGCTGGCATAGAAGAACACACATGCCTTGGGATTGTTTTCTGGCAGAGAAGGTGAGGCTATACCCCTCAGTTTATTAAACCATACCAAACAGAAAACGGTTTAGAGAGCTTTTTCATACTTTTTCTTGAAAGCTGGATTGAACTATTGAAAATATTGGAAACATATGTTTGCTGGGGCCACCACGCTCATCTGAGTAGGAGGATGTAATGAAGCTGCTTAAGGAATACTGAGCATAGCGCCAAAACTAACTCCGAGGAATTTAAGATTCTGACCCAAATGGTTCAGAAAGTACAGAGCCTACCTTTCTTGGCAAAATATTACCTATTTCCTCTTGGTCAACAAAAAGATACAGAGCTAAATGTTCTCTGCTTCACTAAGTAGGAGGAAAAAGTTGTTTAGGGGAATTGTTTGCACTCTGTGGGAGCACTATTCCGGAAACAGTTTTTGGAGAAAGGTCTTTGTGGCATAAGTGGCTTTAAGCACACAATAAGCAGAACAGAGAACATTTCTAGTTGATGGCACAATGGATTCCATAAAACAATGACAGGTCCTGCAAACTTGCATCAACGTCAAAAAATTGAGAGCACGCTTGGGGTGACCTCCCTGATAACTTTTTCATTACCTCTCTCCTAGTTACGCATATTCAATATATTGAGGCCTGCTCCCAAGCCAAACCTTACTTCCTGCTATGCCTCAGTCTAATCAATTGTATAGAAGTAATCCAAAAATTTTCACAAGTGAAGAAAAGATTAAATTCATTACAGTTATATGCCCATTTACATAGAACGATAGGAAAGTGAGGAGGAAATCACTAAATGACTGAACACTGAAGAGCTAATGTGTGATGGACTTTGTAGATTACATACAATAAGTAATGTTTAGCCAAGGGTACTACTTTGCAAATATGTACAAACTTAATTTTAAAAGCACGGAACCAGTTGCAATGAGCTAGTTATATGTTTACAAGAATACAGCTTATATTCTTTAAAAAATGCAGTTCTGCCTGCAAGTATTTTTCATAGATAAATTTGTAATTTTACAGACTGTTTTTGAATTAAGCATGACATGATCCAGCAGACCCATATGTTTAATATAAAGCCAAGGTTTGGCTAATTACTCACATAACAAATAGTAAAAATTTAAAAGACATCTAAGCCTTCAACACATACTGCTTTTTATCAACAAGCATGAATCTGTTCATTTTTCAAAATTAAATTCTTAAACTTGTCAGTTTATTAGAATGCTAAAAAAGCACAATCACTTTAGATTAATAGATCAAGTTAATCATAACTGAAGAATAAAAATTGGAATGAAGTTACAAACCCTTGAAATATCGGCTGATACTGGGAAAGTGTCATACTTCCCTGACATACAGAAGACGGTGGGACATAAGTGCTCAACATAATTTAGCATCATATTATTCTCTCTTAGTATTATCCCTCATTTAAAAGTCATTCCAATCAACACATTATTCAAAGTAAATAAACACATAATCTAGTTTAAAACCAAGCTTCTTTAACATATCTAACATCAATATGTAGGCTTTTTGCAAAAATGTTGCACAACCACAAAAAACCAAAAGCTTATGATTAGATAGCGAGAGGTAGTACAGAAAAAAAACAGGGAGTCATTATGATTTTCTGAGGTGTGTATTAGAAAAACATTGTTGTGAAACCCCAAGAGTATCTATATAAAAGCTTCCTGAGAATTGTAACTTACGTTTTTCCCTTATCTGCCAGTCCTACAAATTCAACTTGAAATATGACAAGCTATGTTCTTCCAAGTTCACATGGCATCACTAGTAATAAAACTTGTGTAATGAGAATTTCACAATTCTTCTGAGGATGAATAAACAATAGAATATAGCGCGCTCTAACTGCTAAGTTAGATCCACAGCAATAGCAGAATTGTTCGAATGAAAATAAGCTATTAAGAAATTGAGCATAAACCAAGAGCACTCATTCTGAGGATGAAGAATGTGGTATTCTTTATATGCACTTCCAGAAAAACAAGAACGAAAATGTGCTGTTTGTTGCCAAGGTTGTGTTATTTAAAATACAAGTTATAAAATTCTATCAAGTTAGACTTGAAATCCAGCACTTGAGTTAGAAAGATAAAACTTCAAAGACTACTTCTTGCAGTTCTAACTTCAGCACTCCAAAGTCAAAACAAACACTGATAAAAATCATGCAAATATGGGCTGGTCAGCAATACTTGCCCTGTCTGCAAGCTGTTTTAGATACTTTAAAGTCAGGAGCCCTATTAAAAGATTCAGGTGGTTTTTTTCCTTCCAGATCAATGTCTGTTGCTAGACAGGCACAGTCTTAATTAAAATTACAGAAGGAAGCTGAGAAGTAGTAAAATACTGTCTTCACAAATCTGAATTTAGTTTGTTGGCAGAACTCTAAAACAATACATTATTTATGAACTGCATGAAGTTACATGTATGCATATTTTACAGATTCAGTATAATGGATCCAATCATTTGGAGGGATTGCAAGAGCTCAGATTAAAGCAAGATGTCACATATCATATTAGATATAAAGCCAAAATGTAATGAGACAAGTAAAGGTCAGAGCAGCACACTGGAGTTTCAATTTGATACCCCCACTCTCCTCCTTGTTCTTAAGCATGCATCATAACTTCAACTTTAAACTCAAAACAAAACTAAAAGTTAGTATAAAAGGATAATCCCAATGCCAAGATCACTAAAGCAAACAGGAAAGTTAAACATTAGTTTCTATTCCAGCAACTAAACTATTGCAATTCAGTTCATCATCTCTAGCCTTCGTTTTCCAAAGTACCATCACGTAATTTTCAGTGATTGACGCCTGATTAATTACAGCTTGATCCGGCAAAGTTTGAAGTTATTAACACTCCCTACTGGTGGGTTAAGGAAAAAAAAATCCCAACAACTAACTGTGTCTAATAGTAACAGCACCTCTAGCAGTGCGTTACCTGTACTTTTACTGATAATCTGGATTCCAACTGTTTTCTGTGCTGTACTGCATTCAGGAAAACCCTCTACCATTATTCTTCTTCCCCTCTCCCCATTCTTTATGGTCCGTCTTTATTTTTCCACTCAGTACTAAAGTCTTAAATGAAAATGTATTTATTTCAATAAGACTTTTCCTTAAGGCCTTAGAAGTACTCACATCTGTTCCAGTCAGCCAGCTTTTCTCTTCCAGGTGAACAAATTTACACCCAAGAAAGTGGACAAGGAAAAGTAGATTGGTAAGGAAGAAACAAGAATGAGACAGTGAGGGGCGTAGAATCAGCAACACTGGGATTTTTATACTGTTTTTCTCTTTCCAGATTACTTATTTCCTGTCCTCTCAAACAGTTTTGTTTTTTCCCCTCACACACTTTTGTCTCCACTTTCTTCACTTTTCTGTCACTATTCCTCTCCTAATACAAGTTAGTATTTCCCAGACATAATTTGCTGTTAATTTAAACTCATTAAGGAATGGCTAAACTGTAATCTCCTTTATTTTACCTTTTCCATTTTTATGCCTGTTACTGTAATTTCTGGAATACACCAATCACTTCCCCCCCCCCCCCCCCCCCCCCCTCCTCATTCATACCATGAGTTAGGTCAAGCCAAAATAATTTTGACTTCCTCACTCTTTTCAAGATCAGTATACGTTCAAACAACTTTAATATCCCAGAGAACTGGAACATAAACATCCTATCTCACTGGCTTCAGTACTGCTCTTTATTACTTTTATATTGCTCTTGGTACTCCCTTACACCATTTTCAGGTATTTTTAAAAAATATTATCGTACTTTGAAAAGTAAGAGTGTGGTATTTCCAGGTTTCTGCCCCTTTATCATTTATCTTCCATTCTCTCAATTTTTAATCCAACAGTTTTCTGTATTTCTTTTGCAACAGAATAATTTTTCATTTGCTCCTTCCTTTCCTTTTACAGAGCTTTCCCTCTAATGACTCTGCTTCTGCATTTCATTTTGCAAAAATCTGTCTTCTCCATCGTACATTAGAAGCATTTCTTCAAAAAAAATCCTTTCTGTTGTCCCCGAAACGTCCAGACCTTTTTCTTTTTCTGACCCTGCTGAGATACCCTGTCCACATAATGCCCGCTTTGGGCAGCCAACATTCAGCTTTTTGATTCTCACAATGCTCTCCAACCACCGCTCACTCCTGCAGCATGCCATATATTCTACTTCTGCTCTGCTGCAAGACAATATTGAAAAAATACCAAGATGCCCTTTAGTATCTTACCTGCCAGATTTTTCCTTCAAGGCTGCACTTCAGATCTTTCCTTTCTGCTACATGCTAGAAAAAGAAAATCTAATTCTACTCTTCACAGCTTGACTGCAATTCTGGTTAATTCTTTGTAAACTTCTAAAATCTTCATTTCCATTATAGTTGACGCTGCTTTAAATTTTTGTTCCAAACCCTGTGATTTTAGCTTCATTTTCTTCCCAGTTTTCTTCATAATTCAGAGCTTCTTCCTACTGCCTCTTTCTGTGATTACCATCTCAAATTTCTCACACATGATAAATATAGTATTTCTAAGACTTTTTCTTTTTTTTCCTCTCTCTCTTTTTTTTTTAAAATTTTTTTTAAAAGAGGTTGGCTTATCCTTTTCAGGAACAGAGATACATTCTTTCTTGAGTAGATCTCACTATATTTACAGACACGAAAGAAATATCCAAAATATATAAGCATGTATAACAGAATGATCACCATACACCATGTAAGCAAGCATATGACAGCTTCATGTTTCCTTTTTAAACACATTATATATTGTAAGCTTCCCCACCCATTTTGCCTTTGGGTATTTTTGTTTAAACATAACGTTGCTTTTCTGACCCTTAAAGAAGCAGAACTATTTGAAACAAACAATTCAATGACCCTATTTATGAGTTGCTTCTTAAATTCTTCCTTTTTTTATTCCAATCATTTTACTAATTGCTCTCCAGTTTTCCTACTACACTCCTTAATAATACACTCCTCCCACTCAGAAATGAACTTTTAAAAAAACAATTGCCAGACTTCAGAGGCCATTTGTTCATTTCCAGCCATTCTACTCAGACAGTTGTATTCCATTGCAGGCAGGCTTCCAAGGATGCTTTTCTTTAACGTGTCATTATTTCTCACCAACTTTTAAACAGTTGAAACAAACTTTCTTAGTTTATATCTCTCAGTTTTTAGCATACTTTTTCAAGCTTTTCCCATAAAGTAACACAAGTTCAGAAATTAGTAAGAGCTGTATTCTTAGGATTTCTTCCCCACAGGTCTTCTTGCAGAGAATCCACATTCACACAGAGTGTGACGACCTCAGAGCCCTGAACTTATTTATTGGTCCTTTACTTCTCAACCACCAGTCAGGCTTCCTAAATCAGTCTTTTCTTTCTCCAGTTACTCTCCACAAATAAATATATATTTAAGTTATTCAGATCTAAGATTACTTACATACTTATGCTCTCCAATATGCTAATGAATATTGCTGCAAAAATTCTTCCAGAATTTCAGTTTAATTTTTGGTTTACATTTAAACTATTTTTTTCTATCCTCACATTTTTTTCTTCTGCTAAAGCTTACAGAATAACAGTTTCTTTCAAGATTTTGAGAATTCTCTCCTCTCACCCTCCCATCCCTCTTTTTAAAGCCTCTTAGTGATGTTATGTTATTCATGCACAACTGTTTGAAGTTTCAATCTTACTTGAAACAAAAACTAGGAGATGACAACCCTTCTGGAGACAAATACAATTCCAGATGGCAACTGGAGCTGAATGAGGCTCTCAACTCGGAGCCAAGGTAAAGGGAAAAGTTCACTGGCAAAACCCGATCAGTATAAGAAAGGAGCATTGACATAGAAACCTTTACATTTCATTGATTTAAATTTAATCTTTTTCATTGACTCTATGTAGGTTCTGGTACTTCATAGTATAATTATTGAACAACACCTGGACTGACAGATTAAGAGGCATTAAGTATGAGACATAGTTTACTAATAAATTAGTGGATGTCAAAGAGGTCACTTCAAGGAGTGATGGAAATAAAATCCCAGGCTCTCTGAACAATTCAAAGTTTAGAAACTCTGAGTCTATCATATGCATTTGCTTCTAAAACTTGTCAATCTACATTTCATGCCTCTGAAGTAATAAACAGTTGCAGAACTCCCTCCAAAAAGTTGACCTCTAATCAGCTGTCATGGAAGAGATCACCAGCGTTCCACCTCTACACCATCCCCATAGGTCAAGCAACAGTCATACCGACACAGAATGAATTCAATAACTTGAGCTCTCCTGGATCAAGATGGGTTTTTTAAGTGTCAGAAGCAAAAAATTGGCTTGATCATATAGTAAAAAAAAGCTGAAAAGCTCTAAAAGCTGTGTGTATGTAAAAAACATAACCATTTCAGAATTATAATGCTATATACAGCAAAACACATGCAACTTAGATTTCTCTCTGTTGAGAAATATTTTTATCACAAATATTTTCAAGACATTTCAGAAAATGAAAACAAAGCAACAGCAACTATTTTGTACAAAGGAGCAGCGACTATTACTATAATTAATTTTTCCTTTTTATTGGTGGGGGCAACCTTTGTTAAATTTAACTTAATTTCTTCCAAACGTTCATTTAATCCTATCTGGCAGTAAGTTTTAATTATATAGTAAGTCTGGAAGTTAATAATTCAGGATCATTAACAAAAAGGTTATAAATACAGTTTGTACATTTTTATTTATAAGATTTGAACATCTATCACAATCTAAAAATATACACACAGGTATATGCTTAAGAGTATAGTGACAAAAGGCATACTTTAGTTATAGAAAAGCTAATACACCTGAAACCCAATTCATCATCAGTGTTCTTCATCACATCCATAGTCAGAAAAATTATCCTTGTACAAAAAAAAGTTTTACGGGCAAGCTTTCAAGTTCTTACAGAATAAATGTGGTTAGAATCACAGAACAACGCAGGCTAGAAGGGACCTCTGCAGGTCTCAAGTCCAACTCACCACTCAAAGCAGCGCCAGCCTCAAATTTAGATCTGGTTGCCCAAGAACTCATCTTGGTAAGTTATGAAAATCTCCAAGCACAGAGATTCAACAACTTCTCTGTTTATCCATTCTCATTGTGACTTTTTTCTCCTCATTGGAAGATTCCTAACTGCAGCTAGGGACCTTGTCCTTACCCTTCGACCATACACCTTTGACAAAAGCCTGGCTCAATCTTCCTTAAAACCCCCCTTCCACTCTATACATTGTAGTTGTACATTCTAGTTGTAACTATAACCTTAACAGAAAGTGTGTGAAAAGAATAAAAAGCGTAACTTAAAAATAAATCATGTCAAAAAATACAAGCATAGTCTGACCAACAGAATCACAAGCACCCACTCAGTAGTGCTCATGATGAACATAGACAATACAGAGCATCAAGTTGATTCAAACTCAACACTTCAAATTATCAATAATTCTTTTTTAAGGAAGAACAAACCTGGGCCACTTTAACGGAATTTTGAGTAGAACCACCAGCATGATATTCTACTTTGAACTTTTTCACAAGTTCTTCAAATCTGTTAAAAAAAAAGGTAGAGAAGAAAAAAGTTAAACTCTAAATTTTTTGTTTGTTTTCAAAAGAAAACATGAAGATTAAAAATAATGACATCATGTTATTTGAAAACAAGAAATTCAGATACATTATCTGTTACATATGGTGCAAGCTGGAAACATCTATTTTGTCCAAATTACAAAGCAAAGTGTGACATTAACTTGAATCCTTTACCTGAAAGTTGCAAATGCAGTAAATAACTGAAAAAAACATTATCTGAAGCATAAGCTTAATTGCAATGAACTGTTAGATTGATAAGGTATATGCTTGAAGAAAAATGATATAAATTAAGACATTCAGGTACTTATTCCACCTCATTAAAGGTAGAAACAGAATGTAAAATTAAGTGAGAAGATTAAGGAGATTTGGTGTCTATTTAAAAAATAACTTGACCCAAACAGTGGTGCTATGTTTTAAGTTTTCATATGAAATACTACATTTTGACAGGTGAAGCACTTTTATGAACAAATCTACTAGTATGTGAGAAAATCTGATAACAGAAAAGCCAAGTGTCTCCAGATGAGCTTTCAAATCCTTCAAGTCATACTACTGTGAAAACATAGCATTCTCTGGTAACATTCAGTATATATTATTAGGTTTGAACATTGAAACAAATATTTAAACTTGAACAGAAATATCTACCCTCATATTTCAGATCAAACTTTAGGGTTAAGACACAGATAAAATTCTGTAAGTCACTCTTCCTTGTCTAGGGTACTTTTTGCATCTCTGATCACAGTACACCACAGCTTAAGAACCAGCCTTCTCTCTAGTCACAGGCTGTAGAAAAGGGAAGTAAAGTGTCCCAGAAAAGAAAACTAGAGTGAGCAAGTTGTGGAGACTGCAGGGAGGCTGTGCACAAATACTGTATCATGCCTTTAAGTTCTAAGCACACTTCAAAATGAGTGGATTAAACAGCAGGATTAACAACCTCAGAAGGCATTAGACTCAGAAGGAAGTACTTCTGCATGCAGGTTAAAATGTTTACCTGTTTGCACATTTGTTTGCACATTTGAGGTTCAAAATGACCTCAAGGTCAACATTAATTAATAGCATAGATTCACCCTTAAAGTCTACTAACTTTACATGTTTACCTTTAACAAATGAAGCCTGCCCAATTAGATGTGTTTCAACATACTTTATTATATTCACCTCTAGCATCTTTTGAAATAGTGACACATCTTTATTTCAGACACAGTGAAAAATGAACACTATCTGCCAACCCTACCCTTCCTCTCTCCCTCACAATCCCAATCTCCTTATAGTATGTGAACAATGGCTTTGGGGATAGATTTGTCAAATAATGACTTGTTTGTTTAAAAGGTTTTGATTTTCAATACCATGTTACTAATAAGAGCATTTTCATTTCTACAGTACTTTCCATTTTAAATGTTTGAATAATGAGCTACTCACCCTAGCAAACTACTGATGGGCAGACAATTAGAAAGAATCAAGAACTAAATTACTACATGTGATTCTCACAGTTATCCACACTACTAATTATCCACCAATTCTATGTCAAGCAATTGAAACCTCAAATGATAGCAAGTAGCTAAGAGTGGGGAAAAAACAACAAAAAACAACAGGTCTCCTAACAATTGCTTCTCAAGCAAAGACATACAAACCATCATGAACCACATAAGTATTTTGGCAATATTTTTTCTTTAATTTAGTTAACATTTTACCTTTTCAATCAATTTGAGTGTGTACTGCCCAAATCACATGGTTATTTTTGAATTCTTGTATATCTACAAGCATGCCAATTGATATTTTAATTCCTTTACCTAAAGACATTTAATGTTTCTATGTCCATACTATTTAATGGCATGTTAAACCTCATAAACCTAGTATACTATAGTTGATGATCTACATTAGCAGCTCTAAATCTAGACGAGTATGTATTTAAATACTTATCTCGTAGTTTGAATTAGTAAAATAGGTGGTATCTGAATTTCAGTATAAAAATTGGAAACAGCCTTAAAATACTGTCTGTATTATGAAGATTTCAAGGTGACAGCTATGCAATCTAAGAAATAATCTGAACAAATTATTTTACAATTACTTAATAGAATAAGACAAACAATGGCAACCATCTTTCATTATTTCAGATTGAACATTAAAAGACCTTAATTTTCTTTGAATTAAGATAGTAAACTCACACCTCTAAAGGTCTGCTATATAGAGTAGAACACGAGTTTGTACAAATGCAAGAAAAGTAATTTTTGCTGGTCATTTTCCATGACACATCACAAAGACGATATAAATTGTGTTGTTTTAATCCACAAGAGCCTGATAACCAAGTTGTATCAAGAATGACCTCAAAATTAAGAATGCCAATAGCTTTTTATCTTAAGAAAATGAACAGTTAGATGGAAATTTTTCAAAGTGTCAGCAGATGGCACAGGCAGCGTGAGAACACTGACTTTGTCACTGTCTGCTGTATGTCTGACCTGCAAAGAGAAGACTGTCATTCCAGCACGCCTCAGAAACATGGTATTTGCTTTTATAAAACTCTCAATTTTAAGGAAGGAAGTTCAACTGTAGAAACTGCTCTGAGGCCTGGGAATGCTAAAACAGGGCTTCTGTGTGTGCTTCAGGACTAAGCTGTTATCACACTTAGGATAATTCAAGAAAATTAAAACCTTATGAGCAAGAGTGAATAATATTTTTGTTTCACATTCTGCAATTGTTGGTCTTTCTGAGTATTTCTTAAGGCTGTGCTATATCTGAGAACTGTGACCCTTCTCCTGACCTAGCAACATACCATTACCTTAAATAACAGAATAATAAATCCCACAATCAGCACCATATAGAGGGGCCCCTATTTTTGGTACCATGAATTTGTTCGCCACATTACAGACTATTTTAACAAAAACAAGTTTGCATTTGCAGCAGCATATGTTTTCAGCTGTGATACTGCTGATCAACTCTAGCACTGACCAAAGAGGATATGTTAATGTTTTGTTCAATTATACTAAAGGCAATAGCACTTCTGTCAGTTGCCTTTTTTCCCTCCCCTTTTTTAGAAAGGATTGACTCCTAATTGAACTTGATACTGAAAGGTGAGCGTTTTCAGTAGCTTCACTTTTTACAGAATTAATGGCTATTAAAAAAAAAGTCTAAGAAGGTAATGGAAGAAGCTAGTATATAAAAGAATACAAACAAGAATGAGAATAAATATTTTACGCTTTTTTTTAAAAAAAAAAATACACCTCCTTACATTACAGGAGGTGGAGGCTTATTTTTAGAAGGCACAGACTCCTCTTACATATGCCATACCATTACCTTGAAGACAGCTGTTAGAATTTCCCGCCAGTAAGTATCACTGACAATTTCACCACCGTTTGTCACTCAAACCATTCATAACCTGAGCATCGCTATTCATCTTCTCTATGTCCTCTTACCAAACTGTGTTTAAACTTTACACTGTTCCTTCTCATAGCACCTCTTAAAAAGCACGATTTCCCCTACTATACAGATAAATGCACTCATCTTAATATCTAATCCCTTCAGACAGCTGCAAAGATCATCTGTGACAGCTATCCTTCTGACCAGCTCACCTCTCTCCACACCCCTCTTCTAGCCCTTCTCAGTCATTTCAAGCAGAAGCCACTTCTTTACATTTTCAAGGCCCTGCAAAGCATTACGGCCATCCTTCATTCCATACACTCAGATTTACAACACCCTCCGGGCGCAAAGCGGTCAACAAAAATACCTTTTCTCTCACTAACCCATGATATCATCCAATGTCCAGTTATTAAAATTTTCTATGAATATTAGCCAATCTACTTTAAATCTTCCTTCAGACTATCTTTCACCATAATGTCTAAAAAAAAGTCATCATCAAGGCTGTGTGATTTCCCGAGGCTATTCTCCAGCCTAATGACTGGCAATCCTCTCCTGGATCAATACCCATCTCTCATAACTCACTTTATACACAAAATCTGAGGCTTTTTTGAGCTGGGACTATCTCCACATTCTATGTTACACAGCAACAAATACAGTCATGTTTGGCTCACCATGGTTTCAAAACCAAACTAACAACAAAAATAAGCACATAAAACATTCCCTACAACTGAAGGCATACAACATAAGGCAATGGAGCTGCAGTAAGAAAAATTAAAACAATTCAAGTACTGCTGTTAAGTTTTTGGACAACTTACATTAGACTACAAAGACACTCTTTTTGAAGAGTAAAATGGCCACAGAATACCAACATTTAACTGTCTTAGAGAATGCACCAGGAAAAAACACTTCTGATGCATATGTCAGAAGCTACTTATCTGCAAGAAGTAAAGAAAAGTAATCTCTTGTTTTTCAGCAGGGTGTGTTGCCCTGGATATCTTTTGATATATCTGCTTATTACCTAAAATGTATTCAACAGCATACATCAGCAGGGAGCTACACTTTAAAAAAAATCAGCTGCCAAAAACAGCTAGAGAGGAGAGAAAAATAATTTTTGCCCTTTTTGCTTTTGTATGCCAGATAATGAAGCCTGAATGTAAGACAAAAATCTGGTTATTCTGTATAATAATAATCCAATATTTCCAGTGGATAGTACTTTTTTGTTTGGTGTTATAAAAACCTTCAAAACCACTAAGATGGAAACCTCTTAAATAAGCAATAAAAGGCTGCAAGTTGCACATAAGTCTGTAACTTCTTTTTCTTTGGAGGTAAGTTGGGGCTGGGGAGGCAGCCTTTGTTGATCCCTCTAGAGAGGAAGGTAGACTAGGATTTGGTATGTTTTCAAGCTATTGGATGAATTTTAATTAGATTTTAATTAAAAATCATAATTAATGGTGATTCTGACACCTTTCCCAGATATTTATTTTTAGTTATGAAGTAGTCATATTAAGACATGGCAATAGCTTAAACATTCAGCTGTGAGGAGAACCAGACTAATACACTAACAGTTAGATGTTTGAACCTTTTAATTGCATTTTTTAAAATCTACTTAAATCTTCAAATTAAGTAACCTGTGTCAGAATGTCTATGAAATCACTCCATAAATCAAAGAAAAAAATATGTGAGTGAGCATCATATTATACAACCCTCAAGGAATAAATCAACACAAACAACTAAATAATGCGAAACCTGCATCCATTGTTTTGCAGGGCATGGCAGAAGTAGTTATGCATACATCTGGACAAGCCTGTCGTCTGTCACATTCTCAGTTTCATCATAGCCTGGGCCAATGCCAGAACGATGCAGGCAGCCACACAGCCAGGCAGATGGGGCACATGTTGTAGAAAGACAACCTTCCCTGGTCAGTGTTAGCAGGCAATCTGAAGCCCTCATAATTTGATTCTAAGTAAAATCTAATTCAGATTTAAGGAAAAGGTCTAGTCTCAAGATTCAGACATTATAATTAAACCACAAGGCATTATTTTTAAACAGAAGTAAAAGGGAGAATACTTTAGGACAAATACTGTGGGTAAAAAGAAAAGTAATTCATATTTCTAACTCTAAAAAGTGTACCCAATTTCTCTAAATTGTACAACTTGGTGTTCGAAGTTCAAACCCTAGAAAGGATGGTTATATATATGAACTATTTTATCCCTATTCTTTGACGTATAACCAATTAAGATTGAGATGCAGATATAATTGGTTGTTCTTACTTAAAATTGGACCTGAAAGAGCAAAAATATTGCCTTTTAGAAATGAGGTACAATCACAGAGGTACATGAGAAAACTGTGTAACAGCTGCTTGGCAATGACTGACTTTACCCAGAGCTAGTTTTTCTCCTTATTAGCTTGGCACAGAATTAAAGAGCTTGGGAATGGGTAGGGGAGTAGAGGGGAAGAATGAAACATGCTAAAAAGGAAGTATTGGAGACAGGTTAGCACCATGGACATATAACACAACAAAAAGCTAAATGTGTTAGTAATATGATTGCTACAATTGAATATAGCAGATTATCATATTTTTCTCCTTTATTTACTAAAGTTCAGAAAACAGTGACTCTTCATGGAAGTATTTACTGTTGCAAACCAGAATTTCACATAAAGTATTTTCCTAATCACCTCATCCAAACAAACAGCAAATGAAAAAAGCCAGTAATTCCAACCAGGTTAGGATTATGAGTACCAAATGTTAATATATGAAAGAAGGAAAAAAAAAGCATAGGCAAATTGCAAGATTCATAGCTTTGAAATATTTTACCACAAATGTTAGCGAGGTTGAAAAAAATGCACTTAAATGTCAGTTTGATAAAAGCCAAAAGAACATTTTCCACATATGTTTGCATTTAGGCATATTGAAACAAGATGGAAAAAGTAACAGTCATTCAAATGTAAGGTTAAAACATCAGCTCTTAAGGATCATGATTTAAAGACATTTCTCAAAGTAATTTTTTGTTTTTTCTTTTCTCAGCAGTCAGGCAAATTTATGCGAGTGTTCTTGAATAGCCCTCCTTATTCCAGATTATCTGGATATCTTCCTCCTCTATATTATTTCAAAAATGTACATGATTACATGCAGAAGCATCAGCCACCACAAGGCAAATTTTACTGTTGATATTCCAAAATGATATAGGAAAATGAAAAGAAAAACTATACCACTAGATTATTAAAAGATTACGTTTCTGATCCTAACTGTTGCTAAACACTACAAATACACACATTATATATACACAGAGTACCTTCATGAACCTTAAATATATATTATATATGATTACTATGGTACAGGTCAAGACGACTAAAATTTCTCTCCTTCTATTAAATTTTTAATCAAAACATTTTAAAGTTTCATCCAAGCATAGGTAATCAGAAATACTATTAGAGAATTCCCGTCAGTTCAGTAATTCACTACAAGTTTATGCTTTCCCCCCCGCCGACTTTTTTGGAAGGCCTTCCAAATGATCAGCCAAGACTCAAAAATTTTGCGGATACATCTCGGGATTTGCACCATAGTATTTGTTGCAAAACACTGTAGCCAGAAACAGCTCCCTGCCCTTAGGCATAGCCGATAAGCGTCAAAAGACGCTCCAGGCAGGGAAAAATATGTAGCATTTACCTTCTTCATCCTTGGATGCACCAAAGTATGTTCTGGAGCACTAAGGAACGAGGTCATTTCCTTTGTTATTTCTCAGCAATATTACAAAAACATTTACACTTGCTCCTGATGCTCCCAGTATACATTTGGCAGCTTGTATACAAGGATACTACTTCCAAAAAACCTGTCATTTTCTGTTTGCGTCTCATAAGTAGTATGGGAAGAACACATGCTTTCTGAGACCTACCAGTAAATTCTTCGTGTCTAAATTTCCTCGCTAACTAACCAATGAAAGGGCAAGTTGTTTTTCATATTAGAAAGTAGTATAATTCTTAATCCTTTTAACATCAGTAACTTTGTCTGTCCTACAATAAAAATGCAGGAAAACAAGTAACACTGACTGGTTTTGAAAATAAGACTAGATTTACAAAATTAAAAGCAAGTTAGAGATCATAATCCTAATTATGCAACAATCATATGAGACCACAATAGATGCTTCCCACTTGGCACAGTAGAGACCAGGTGTTAACTGTCAATAAACCTTTAGTGAATGCTAATTGAAACTGCTGTTTCACAAGCATCAACTTACTCCAGCTCACATCAAAGTGAAAATTTGTTTAACTCAATAGAATATTTGCCAAGAATATTTTAATATTAAAAGTATCCAGTCATCAAGAGATCTCAGACTTTATCTTTGCTACAATTTAGATTATCTAAAGCTGTACTGCAAGTCATATTAAGCTGCCTGTAAAGAGCTGACAAAAAAAAAAAAAAAAGACACATGCACACTCACACCTGGTAGAAAGAAATATTTTACTATAGTAACTTTACAATTTGTACTTTTATCTATAAATACATCAAAACAGTAAAACAGCAAAAAATAAGTTAACCAAGTTGCAAACTTTGGGTTTCAATTCAGAGCCAATAAAATATCAGAAAGTTTTGCAGACAGAGCTGTTCCAAAACCAAATTATAAACTAATTGTTTCCATACATCACTCAGATTAAGAAGCATTTTATCTGAGTAATACTCTCTATTAACACAAAGTCCAAAACAATTGTGACAGTTGTTAACCACAATCTAAATCAATTTTTTGTTCTTTACAATAATATAAATGGTTCATGTCAATTCAACTACACTGCTAAAACATCTATTTTTCTTCACCCCTTATGCTATTTTAAATTTTTTTAAATCAGTAACCAGTCAGTAAATTTAAACCAAGAAAAAATTAAAAATACATCAGGATATTTAAGTAGACCAAGAAGACAGTATACGTCTACTCTAAGCTCCTATTAACATGGAGTGAACTATAATAATTTTCCTCATGAACAAATAACGCAGAAAACCCTGCTTTGAGCACAACCAACAGTAAATATCAAGTAAGATTTCTATTTTAGTTCTCTTTAACCTCCCTGTTTCTCAGTGCAGGTCTGTCTTGAATCATAGAATCACAGAATCGTTTAGGTTGGAAAAGAAATTTAAGATCATGAGGTTCAACTGTTAGACGAGCATCGCCCAGTCCACCACTAAACGATGTCCCTAAGCACCACATCTACAGGTCTTTTAAATACCTCCAGGGATGGTGACTCCACCACTTCCCTGGGCAGCCTGTTCCAAGGCCTGACCACTCTTTCAGTGAAGAAGGTTTTCCTAATGTCCAGTCTAAACCTCCCTTGGCGCAACTTGAGGCCATTTCCTCTCGTCCTATCGCCAGTTACTTGGGAGAAGAGACCGACACCCACCTCGCTACAACCTCCTTTCAGGTAGTTGTAGAGCACAATGAGGTCTCCCCTCAGCCTCCTCTTCTCCAGGCTAAACAGCCCCAGATCCCTCAGCCGCTCCTCATAAGACTTGTGCTCCAGGCCCTTCACCAGCTTCATTGCCCTTCTCTGGACACGCTCCAGCACCTCAATGTCCTTCTTGTAGTGAGGGGCCCAAAACTGAACACAGGATTCGAGGTGCGGCCTCACCAGGGCCGAGTACAGGGGCACGATCACCTCTCTAGTCCTCCTGGGCACACTATTTCTGATACAAGCCAGGATGCAACTGGCCTTCTTGGCCACCTGGGCACACTGCCAGCTCATATTCAGCCAGCTATCTATTGACCAATACCCCCAGGTCCTTTTCCTCTGGGCAGCTTTCCAGCCACATTATCCCTTAAGATAGTCACCTACTAATAGCAGATCAAAAACACGGGTAATATTTATTACCACAAGCACACACGCATACTCCCAAATGTATTTCCTTTTTGTAAGTTTTTGATAAGTACGTAATCATCTGTCCACATCTTTATTTTCATTAGGTGGCACTGGAAACTACAGAAGGAATTAATTGTTTATTATCAACATCTTAGGATACTTGGGGGGAAGGAGGGGAGCAGATTTAAGGAAGAAGGAACCAGAACTGTTCAGAAGGGATAACATGGAAATATGTTCCTTTCACTTTTAGAAAAGACAAAAACCTGGCCCTCCTACAAGCAGGAGAAATTACACTGGTGGGATGACATCCAAGGACTGGATACATAGAATAGACTGCTACCTGAGAAGATGCATAAATTGCCTACTGAGAAGACAATTACAGGACAATCTATAGAGTCAGTGTAGTGTACTCAAACTAGCCATAAACAAATGAGATCAGGATTTGGAAGCAGTCTAGCCACAGCAGCCTTATGTTTAGGAAAAGTTCTTTCTGCAAAAACACAGGGTAAGTTTTCCCATGCAAACTTCCATGCTACTGCAGTTAAATTGATTCTGATACTTACACCAGCTTATTTATAGGTTTCTCAAGTGTTTTGACCACAACACTATTGTCTGCAGTGCAGATATATGCCAAATTTCTAAAATGTAAAATATTAATCTTGACTAACCCAGAATAAGCCTTGTGGGTTATTTAGGAACAGCACACACTGGTAATACCAGAATCATTTAATTTGATTGGTTTAAAGCATTTTGTACAGTGATCACAGCAACATGAGAAGATGGGTTAAAACAGTATAGGTTGAAGGATCAACAGGTGCTAATAATGCAAAAATATTTATCTAAATGAGGTAAGATAAAATGTTCTCTTCTATCTCAATATTCCATTGATAATTGAAAAAAGCAAACCCAAACAGCTAAAAAATTATTAGCTCTAAAGGAAACATCCTCTTGCCACCAAAACAGAAAGGCCTCTTCAGACTTGTAATATACTTTACAAGAGGAAGATGTGTAAACAAAAGAAGGGAAACACATAGATTGTAAGTAGCATTAGAGGTACCAAAGGTGACAAAAAGACTTGACACAGATGCTATTCTTTAAATAATTTCCTTTTAAGAATAGGGTTTGGGGGTCTTTTTTCCCCTGTCTTTCATACAGCTCTCCCTAAATCTTTGCATAGGTTTTTTAGAAATGAGTTGTTTGAACCACCGAATTCTGGAATTTTCAATAATAGAAAAAAGAAGCAACCAGATTAACAACTTTGATTAATTATGCTTACATTAAGTTTTTTACTTGAGTGGTGATATTTTCAGTTGCAAAACAAAACATACCCTGTTGTATCAGCACAAAACCTTCAAACATTGAGGGAAGAGGCCAAAGCAGATACTATGAATTGCACACAGTAGGAAAAAAAAAAAAAAAACACGTTTAAAATATATTCTTCAATAAGGACCAAAACAAAGATGCTGGATAATCCTTAAAAATAATACACTGAATGTTGATGAATTTGGGGTTCTCTCAAGGATGCAAGCCTTATATAGGGCTTGTCTAGTTAGGACTCTTTCCAGAAGATTCCTAGAACTAGATAACATATTCAGACTTCAGGGAGTGAATAATGTTCTGAATTAGGAAGCAACTATGTATTCTTCTCTATCTGTAAAAGGTGACTGTCTTCAATTAACCTTCTTTCTCAAAAATATTTCACTATTATACCATTACTAGGCTCTTCATCAGTCTTCCAGTTTTTGAGATTTTCATATACATCGTAATACAATAGTAATAATAGTGAGTGCATGCTTATTCTTACAAGGAGATGATAAGTCTCCATTTCAACATATTTTCTAGTTGAAGCTTTAGTTACTTGACAGAATATCTCCTGCAGAGATTAGCCTATTATTACTTGCTACAGACCCTCCCTGAAAGCAAGAAGCCCATTTTCTCCAGATGACTCATTAACAAGCACAACAGAATGAAGTGTTCCAGCCTGAAATGCCAACAGCTAAAAATAGCTCATCCCACAGCCTATGATAATTCAGTCCATCCCTTCACTCCATAGGCACAATCTCAGAGGGTCACCTTTTGGGGAAAAAAACTAGCATATGCAATGAAGGGGGGGGGGGGGGGGCGCTCCTCTAACCCTA
>NW_009216522.1:42183-45061 GCF_000690835.1 Fulmarus glacialis
CAACAATTCATGGAATGAAAAGAAAAATCTAAACATTTGACCCAAATATGACAACATTGAGAGGCTCCTTCTGATAAAAACCAGTCATTTTGACTTCCCCTGTATACACCCTGCCATTACAACACTAACAAGACATGTTTAGTGATACCCTGTGTTAGTCTTCATGCTATTATTAAGCAGCCTATGGTCAGCTGTTAAGTTTCACAGAATCACACTAGCTCTTTTGCTGAACAGACTTTCTAAAGAGCAGCATTTCGTCACAGGAGTTGTGCATGAAAGAATTTATCTCCCCTCCCAAGAACGCTGGAATGAAGGAGGAAGAAACTTACTTTCTTACCCTCAGTCCTGCAAAAACTAGGAAAAAAAGAATTAATCTGTCTTATGAAGTATAGAAATACATTATTGATCGGGAAATGTGTGAACTCAGCAGCTACACACCACTGAAGGTTAATTTCTATGTCTAGAAAGCTGTTGGAACAAAACACCAGTGCAAAAGCACCTGGTAGTTAACTGTCACAAAATGACCATTAATTGGATATCAACATTTTCTTTACAAATTAATATGCATTTCCTTCTTCAACAAGATAACTGGCCTAGTATGGAACAGAGGAAAAGTAGACATAATAAATCTTAACTTAAAAAAGTGTTCCTGGCATTTTCTCATGTGACATTCTCATAAGCAGACTCAGGAAATATGAAATAAAACTAAGTATTTTTAGGTTGTTACACCAGTAACTGAAAAGCATCAACCAAAACGATAATTTTCTATATAATCAAATTACAACTCAGGCTTGGTCCAGATGTGATTATCCTGTTCTGTTTTGCAGGCAGTATTTATTAGATAATCAGGCGCCTAAACTTAGCAAAACCTAAACAGATAAAAAACAAAACAAAACAAAAAACACTTTGCTCAGTGTTCCCAATACAATTAAGAAAAAAAATTCAAAATCTTTTAAAATTAAAGCTAGTGAGGACTAGCACTGATGAAACAGAAATGTAAGGAACAAGGACCAAACAGGACATAACTGGGATTAGGCAGCAGTATCACTAGGGGCGGTGGGAAGGTCTCTGAAGGTAACAGAGGATCAAAACTGTAAAAACCAGTCAGCAACGTAACTCCATTGTGGCAGCTGGGGGAGTTGTGGGAACAGGAAGGGTGTGTATTTTTCTAGAATATGGTAGTAAGGATCACAAATGTTAGATGCAAGGAAAATGTACTCTTTTCTACTCTGTAGTAATGAAAACCCCAACTGTCAAGTCCAATTTCGGTAGCCTACTTTGAGATTAAAAGCAGTTTGGAGAATTAATTGGAAGGCAAGTAGAATAAGAGGTATTAAAACATGATGTATAAGAAAAGATTGAAGAAATTGAGTTTAGTCAATAAAAGAAATGTCTAGAAACAAGATGGACAGTTGAATAATAACTCTTACACAGAAATCATTTCTTCATATGCCTTGCAGGCCAGCAGAAATGAGCTTAACTAAGCCTTAGACTATATGTTACAGAAAGCTAACCACACATAGGGAGACACCCTACACAGATGAGGGAGAATCTCCTTCACTCACATTTTGAGAACAGTTAGACAAACTTTTAGATATTCCAGCTACGTATGTTTAGCTTGGCGCTATACAATGGCCTTGAGGCTCATACCAGCCCTCTGTTTCTATAATTAAAAGTACAGGAGAAAACTGAATGACATTTCCTCAGTTTTCTTATCTATAGGTTGAACGTTCCTTTAATCTTCTACACATAACAACACAAAAGCTCCCACAGGAGAGAAACCAACATACAAGGAAATTGCAAAGGAGCTCACCACACACTGAAGTTTTGAAGAAAACGGGAGTCAACAATTCATTTTGTTTCAAATGTAATCTTTCACATTAAAGTCACAGAAGATAAAGAATACCCAGCTGTTCAAGCAATCGGGCAACTGTAATGAAATGCCACAGAAACCCAAAGCAATCATAACCACTTCTCCAAGTGGTAAAAACATTTCTTTAACTTCCCCTTTCACAAATAAAGAAAAATATTACAAAAAAAACCCAAACAAAACTCAAAACTGAACCTAAATCTTCCGCTGGGGAGAGAAAAAAAGGAAAACACATGTAAGAACAGCAAAAAAATAAAACCAAACCAAAAAAAACAAAAAACCACACATCTTTTTGTAGTATCTGTAGACTTTCCAGTACTAAGCATGATGAGAATGACGCAAGAGCCCACAAAGACTAGAAAAATAGCTCAAAGAGCCATTTTGAATGGCTAGACAAGACCAGAATGAAAGAGTTCCCATGGGCAAATCTCAATGTCCTTAGGTTGATATGAGACACTGGTTTTAGAAAATGTATTTTTTAAGATGACATCAAGACTTCAGATTGAGTGATGTATGGGTGTGCATAAACTAAAAACAGTCGTAAAACAATAAAGGACCCTGACCTGAATACTACTGCTCATGTATAATATCAATGAGGTTGAAAAATCTCAATGTTACGATTGTTCTCTTCTCCTCCTAATAAAAATGGAGAACATCATCATGCCAGAGTGAAAATAAACAGAATGAACATCATAAGCAGCTTTGGTCCTCATCACCTTAAAAGGGAAACAGTGAAACACTGTAACAGGTACAGAGAAGAGCAACAGGCATAATCAAGTCATGGAAATGCTTTCACATGAATGAAGACGACCAGGACACAGTCTAGAAGAGTCAACTATGGAGAGAAACAATCAAGATCTATAAATTCATCAGTGGAATAGGTTGTGATTATTCACATCATGTCATAACACAAGGGATAAAGGACATAAATGAACCAAGCTAGTGACAGATTCCAAAGATGGAAAAGAATATACCTTCTACAAAATGTACAGTGAAGCTATGGCACTC
>NW_009216522.1:45092-62672 GCF_000690835.1 Fulmarus glacialis
CATGAATGTCAGAAGCATACGTGGATTCAAGAAATTACCAGATAAATTAATGGACAAAACATCCAGCAAAATTTATTTGGTAAGAAAGAAAAACTCCTCCTCATCCCCCCAAAACCCCTACCATCTCTGTTTCACAAACTGTCTAAACTTTATTTGTTGGAAGCTGGGAGAATATTCAACACAAATACAGAAATTCAGTAATGCTTGCTCTATTTCACAATCCTTCCCTCCAGTCTCAAATACTAGTAATTGAGTCTTTGAACTGACTGGATGTGACTGAAACTATGTTCTTGCATAATACCAAGCAGAGGTACATGAGCCATTTCAGCTGATTTAAGTAGCTTTTGTCACCATGACACACTGCTTTGTTATTGAGAAGACTTGGACAGAGTATGACATTTATATTAGTGCAGCTGAACCACTTGCAAAAAAAAAGTTTGGGCCTTATGCCAAAGGCTGGCTGGTGATGTTCGCCACCTTACAGCAATGCTACCTAATTCAAACACATTTCAAGTATATTTTCTGCAGTGCACGCAGTCTTGTGGGATGATCCACAGACAGCATTACTGAGTGGAGAGCTTAAAGAAAGTGTCTCTACCTGACAGCAGATGGTGGGTGACTCCCCTGTAAGTTTGGATATGCCACTTCTGTAGGGGAACACCTCTGCAAGAGCTTGACTGTTCACAGCTAAAACCTACCTTTTTCTAGTAGGAGCTCCTGACTTAGTCTCACCATATGAATAATGTCTCAAATTGTGTAAAAGTACTTCCCTCTCCAATTTTTACTCACTAATTATAGTGAAAAAATAGTAGAAGTATAAAAAAAGGCCTCCCCCCAAATTCTTTCTGAGATTAGAGAAGACAAAAAAGGAAGTTGAAAACAAATGTATTCATCCTGACTCTCTCTAGCTAAGAATGACAAGTGGTAGTGAGAAAATTAAACTTTATACATGAAACATGCCTGAAAGTTTTCTGTTATAGAGCTGTTATTTGTACTATGACCATATACAAGTCAGTAGGAATAGAAATGCATCTGATCAAAGAACAAGTTGAACTGAAGCAACTTGCAACATTTTCTCTTTTTGTATGCCATGTAATTCTTTGAGCACAAAGTTTTGACCAAGGTGGATTCAGACCAACAATTAAACCAATTTTATATTTTTTAATTCAATCCCTAAAGATTTTGGCTTTTAAAAAATATGTTGTAAATAGGTTATTATAAAAGTCACAGTGAAATAATAAATTCAAAATTAGAGTTTTCAGTTTTAATAAATAGTTTGGTATCATGGTGAACTCTTTAAATTGTTTACTTGAAGAGGGTCTTTTCCTAGTGGGTAGGAACAAAGCAGCTTTGAATTACAAACAATGCCCTGCAGTCAGTACAACTCATGAGGTATTAATTTACAGTTTCATCTGTGATCAGTTAAACTGTATGTGAAATCTTAAACATCTTTTAAAAAAAACACCGCAAATAGCTCAATAAGATATTTTTTCAACAGTGCTTTAACAAAAACCATACAAGATTAACTTCTATTGTCAAAACAGAGCCAAATGCAAGTTGTGTTTAAAGCCTGCATTCTAGTAACTAAACAATACCAAGAGATGTTATCCTTCAACAATATCTAAGGAGCTGATACAGAAGTAACAAATATGGACTCAAAAACCACTTTACTCTGATTTTGAACTCATACAAGAATAAAAGACAAAAGTAATAATAAAAACAAAAAAACAAGTATCAGGGAAAAATGTATATATGTGTACATATACAAAAAATGTATATTATATATGGCAAAATAAATACAGTTTTTTGCTACAGTGCATATATCTATCTATATATAACAACTGATAGAAGTTTAACTGGTCTAGACTCAGAGTATTGTCAGCTTATGTTCTTATGTCCCTGATATCTTCTTCCTCAGGTTTAAAAGTGACTATGTTGTGGCTTTGTGCCATACTCAAAGGCACAACTATATTTGCAGAACTTGCTTTTGGGGGAGACAATTTAGCAGCAATATGTAGTTGTGGTCAACTGTGAATACTGGGAACATCTGGAACATTTATACTCCTTTTAAAACACATTTATATTGCTAATATGCATTTACTTCTGAAAAGTAACTTTTCATAACTTGAATTAACTTTCCCTAATTGTTGAGGACTGGGTCCATTTTACAAAACTTTTTCTGTAACAAAGATTTTTATTAATAGGTTCTCATTCATTATAGAGGGAAATTACAATGTTAAGCTTTAAACAGAAGTCCGTTATGAACAATGTACATGAATATAAAATATTTGAAAACATAAGGAAGCTTTTGCGGCAGTCATCATAACTTAAAAGTAGCTAACATTCTTCACACATTTAGAAATACTTGTTTGGAAAAAATAAGACTTTAAGCCATCCGTCACAAAGGCGATTTAAAACTGTAAGACAGTTTTCACAAAAGTGTTTTACTTCCCTATACAGCTAGGGACATAACTACATACACCTTTTTACTATATAAATATAGATGGTAGGAAGTTAGCATAGATCATGAGTTAACTATTGCCTTTATATCACACAAATCTAAACTCCTACTGTGGAAATGACATATCACTTGCTACTTTTCAATGACTTGCTATGAGAGCTACTGGAATGCTATACAGAATATTCTCATGCACAGTGGCACATGCACGTGTGCATGCTTTTTTTTAAAAATCAACTCCTGAAACAACTAGTTATATACTGTGAACATAATTATACCATTATAAATTATCACCTCATTAATAAAATGTAGTAATTTGATTTTCATTCATGAAGTTCTTTTTCTCCACTTGTAACTCTGTTCTCTACTAATTAGTAGCAGAGTTAAAATCATTCATTAAAATATAATATGTAACATGTATTTTGAGACAACAGGTAATATTACACAATTATCAGATGTCTCAGGATTCAAACATTACATATATATAGCTACAAAAAAAAAAAAAGAAAAAATGAACTTCCAACACATTTCAGTTAATTTCTATTTCCTGGATTTAAGACTGGATTTCTCAGTTCTTCTGATGTAGAAACAGTTGAACCTTAAGCAAAATTGCTAAAGTTTCAAATTACAACACAAAATGGGTTTGTACCCAAAAGAGAGCTATACAAAACATATGAAACTGTATCAATGATGCAAAAAATCCTTATGTTAAAATCACTCAAGTTCCAAGCCAAACACTTTAAAGTTAGGAAAAGCTGGAAATAAGACTTTGGCTCATTCTTGTGTGTGCTGCTTTCTATTTCATCTTCTTACTCAGCTTCTGGCCCTACACCCTTTATATACACCATTTATGAAGATAACTGGCTTTCTCAGCAGTGTTTTGCGACATAAATTTCTATAGTCAAGTACTTGAATACAAATATAAACAAATGTATTTTCATAGGATCCCACCGAGATTAAACTACTGAGCGTAATTATCCTCTTTCTGTGGAGCGAAGGTAAAAAAAATACTAATTTTGAGTGTTCAACTTGTTATGTTTAGGACCTGTTTTTCTCTGTATCCAGGTTTATCTAGTACCTAATGTTCAAAGTATAACTCCCATTCATCTGCTTACAGTTGTGTGTACTCAACCCACTAAGATCACAAGTCAAATGCCCAGAAAAAAAAAAATCACCTGTGAAAGTTAGAAAATTTACACAGAAGACTAGAATACAATCTTGCAGGAGATTGTTCAATTCTGCTGTAAAGGAACCCTGCCTTCACTTTCCACTCTCTCTCTTCTCATTCATCTTCACATATCCCATCTTCCACAGTGTATGATGCTCTATAGACAAGGACATCTTTTCATTACACAATCACCATTCTTCTCATATTGTGCTCTGAACAGTTCTACATATAAAATAGTGTATGATCATATTGCCAAAGACCACCGGCATAGAGATACACACTTGTTATCAAGACTGAAGAATTTAAGACAATCACACAGCTGATAGTTACTGTCACCTTAGTGGAGATGGCAGTAACTGACTGTATAAATGTTGTTGGTCACTTCTAACATAAACCAAGGCAGATTACTTTAAATCACGTTCAGAGATAATGATTAGGCACATCCACACTAAAAATACTCCCAAATGCAAACCCTTGTGTTTAAAAAAAATTAATGAACAATCATCACATTGTTATTAGAACTGATATTTGACTGCACATTTGTTAGCTTAACTTGTAGAAAGGACAAATATTTCCCCAAAATGTAAATACAAGTTATCACTGGACAAAGACATGTCCTGAAGATGTGAAATGAAGTATACGATATCCAGAGAAGTTTCAAAGACCTTTTTTTCCTCCTCAGTTCAATTTCAGATCCTACAACAGAGAAGTCAAACTTGGCTGGCAAAGATTAAGCTAAATCAAGCCTTTACAAATTAAAGAGCTCTAAAAGGCTGCCTTGCGAATCTCCTGGAAAAGTGAACTGAAGCTGCTGTTCATCTTCTGAACGCATAATTTTTTTTAATATGCTTTCTAGGTTTAGGACAGGAATGTGACAGCAATGGCAATGACAGACAATCATCAATGCATCACATACAAGCCTCAAATTAAGATTCTGGAAGACAAAAAAGTGTATTTCCAAACCCTTTATTGGCTGGATTTAAGAATTTTTAAATATCAGAAGAAATCTTGAACATGGACAGACCAAGAGCATATATAGCAAAAGCAAACAAACCCTGGTCATGATTTTTTTGTACCTAAAGAGGCAGAATCACAAGAAGTTCTTTTTCAGTTCCCTTTCTTTCTAAAGATGCATGTTATCCAGAACAGCAGACCTGAGGACAGTGACCATTTTCCATGTGTTCTCTTATTCCTGTTTTCTAGTAATGGTTTCCAAATTTTTTTTCACAACCTAATTGTCCTCCTGCATTTTCTCTGGCAAAGATACCTGAAAACTTATCATACTTTCCTCTGAGTAATAAAATTTAACTTCATTTATTATTCAATTTAGTTTCCACCTAGCATCTTCTTTTATGAAATACCTATTGAAGTCCCTTATTCCCCTTCACCCCTTTTTTAGTTAAACTAAACTATTTCTGAGAGGAACAGGGGTTTTTAAGTGACCTCATCTGCAGACCTTGTCTCCTTTTGTTTGCTGGGCTGTTTCTTTCTTTTCTATTTTTAAAATTTTTCTATTTGTCTGGTTAATGTCTTTATTTATAGTGAGCACTTTTGGAAACCATATTTGCTTTGTGTGGCATCTGTATTTTTCAAGTGAACTGCACCCTGCAACTCACGAACTTTTAGAAGAGTCTCCAGGTGGCAGATTTCAGTCATTCCTAGGCCTTGCAAAGGGAGAGGGAAAACAAGAGCATGCAGACAGCCTTCTTGCACATGTGGCCACATATGAGCCCATCAAAACAGCAGTCCCACTGGTAGGAGCAGCAGAGGTAAGTTAAACTTCTATGAAGAGTTATATAGGGGTAAAGCTTTTAGAAGTCTGAACAGAATTTCATCTACTTGGCCACTAGCTTTAACTGTTCTACCACCAAAGGCATTGCAACTTTTGGCAAATTTAATTTACAACTAATCATTTAAATAACATCAGAAGTGAGACAATTGCCTTTTTTAGATAATTAGGTATAGCATTCAGAGCGAGCACCATGATCTGCTTAAATGTATTATCAGTGGTTTGAGCTCTTAACAATAACATGCTTACAAAGAAAGAACTAGTTTCTGTTATACTTCCCCAAGGAAAAAATGAAATATTTTGTAACACATTAATGATAAGAAAGTATTTATGTAAACTGTTTGGCATCATAATTTCCTTTATTTCACCCTGTTTGAATACACCAATTTTTTTGTTAATCAGTAAATCTGTTGTATTAAACCTGAACGTGATTAATGATGCACTGTATCAAGCTAAGTAGAATTAAATTAGTGCGTAATTGATTAGTGTGTAATTGGAGCAGAGCTGTAGATTTACCAACTTTAATTAGGATGGCTTATTACAGATAATTTACATTATCATAACATAAAACAGAAAATAGAAGTAGTTGGTTCATCAAAAAGCTTAACTTAAGATCAGGTGGACAGCCTCATAGATTAGAGAGGCGTACAAACTAATGCCTTGGAAAGTTCTTTAAGACAAGTAAATCATAACAAGCTAAGTCCTTTAAAGAAAGGCAAATTGCTGATTAACCTTTTACCCTGGATTTCTTAAGCAATTAGACTGTTTATACTAATTTACTATAATAGACCATTCTAGTAGAAGAGGGTAAATCTACAATGCTGCTACAATTAAACATCAAATCCTTTTAGTCAGTACACAATATTGCCAGACTGAGAACAGAAAGATGATTACTACTCTCAAAAATGAAAAAGGGAAAAAAAGAGCCAAACAAAACACAAAACACCTTTAAGAGTAAAGTGTACAAAGCATATGCATTTACTAAAGCAGCAGAAGGAAATAAGCAGCAGCAACTCAGCTACCAGACCTCATCCATATTTTCTTAATACTCCTTTAGATGGTAACTCCAGTCTAGACGGAGGGAAGAACTGCATATTCCCCTGAGTACACTGTCACAGTAATTATGTTCATTATCTTGCATGCTAACAACAAAGATATAATAATCTACCAGTGAATAATTCATACATTGTCAGGTCCCTCTATGATGTTCATCACTAATGGTACTACTTACAGTGCAAGTTAGAATGCAATTTTTTTAAAGATGCATTCACTACATAAACAAAATCTTTGAATCAAGTTGTTTTTACCTTCTTAACCACTAATGAATTTAGCAACCAGTAGAAACATTTTTTTAAAAATCTTTTTCTTATATATTTAAATGAATACCAAGCAGGGGAAGTGAAACAGCCAGTGGGCAACTTCACAGATAAACATAAATCATGATTGTAAGAGGTTAAACCTTAGATTTTTTTATTGTAAATTAACAACAAAATAAGAGTCAAAAAGCTTTAATAACAATCATTGGTGCTCCCCACCCCCCAATGCTTGCTTTATTCACTACCAAGATTAAAACATCTTTCCACTGGTTTTATCTGAATACTTGCCATCTTTCTCAAAGAATCTAAACAAACATCAAATTTAAGCAAACACATTAATATAAACGACCTACTTGCCTACTATAATTGATAATTATAGTATTTTTCTATTATCGGAACTAAATTCAATATCTCTATACCTAAGATTTTGCCTCCCATTTTCACTTGCTTTTACAGTTTTCTTTCGTTACATCTGCTGAATTTAGCTTGGAAAAGTTAAAATGAGTGCATCTTAATCCATTTCAAAAATTGTTTCAGGTTTAGAACTGCCATACCTTGTCTAACAACCCACACATATTACTCGATTATCTGAATCAATGTACTTAGCTTCAATAACTTCCAAACAATAAGGTACAAACCCGCCTCATCAACATTTTTTTTTTCCTCCCTCTGCTCTCCTCAAACTCTGTACTAGTCCCTTCTAAATATTTTTATAGGCTCACAGTTTATCTAATTTAGACACATTTTTTACTCATACAGGTTAGCACCAGCATTGCTCTCTGCATATACAAGGTATTAAGACCATGATGAAATTAAATAGTAATAATCACAATTGATCACAATGTTCTGCTTTACTTTTTCTACGCTTATTATGAGCACTTTCAGCAAATCCATTCACACTAAATAAACATAAAATCAGCTTTCTGTTTAAGACAATAATGAATAACTATCCCGTTTCATCAGCCCATGTAACAAACATGATTTTGGCAAAATGAAACACCAAAATTACAAGAGTGATAAGAAGTTAATTCAAAGCATATGCATCACCAGTACCCTTCAACATCAAGAAAATATTTAGTGAAATTAATCTGTTCTCAGGCTCCCCTCACACATTTCCTTGACCATTAATGGAGGGTGCTATTCGTCCATCTCCAGGAGGCTCAGTCCTATGAAACCTCCAGTCTCAGTAAGGCATAGTATTAACATTAGCATGAGTGCCCTGTAAGAAACCAGACATTCACAAATCCAGGTCTATTCTTCGCAGCATTAAGAATCTAAGACAAGTAAGAAAAAGCTCAGTACCAAAACATTCAAATTCAGTTGTACATGGAAATGTTTAAAGTTTAAGAGGACTCTGTGGATCAGAGGTCACAACTTACAGGAACGAACAAATACATTTGTTCTTACTATTAATTGATTATCTGAGGAAACAGATAACTGCCTCAAGTGGTTAAAAATATTCTATAACATAACAGTATTTGTCAATGTCATATACACTTGGGAATCTGCTATTTACATTGCTTCAAGACTGCTATACTCTAAGTTTGTGCAATTTCACTTTGTGTGATTCAAAACACAAACACTGCACATTTCAACATGGCCTAACTGTATTTGCTGGCTCCACAGAACTAGCCACAGGATTAACAGTTTACCCAGAATAGTACCACCAGTTGTAAAGGTTTAGAAACAAAAACAGAGTTCAAATTTTACTTTCACAAGCTTCCCCCAACTGTTGCTTCTCAGGGTAACTTCAGTATCTGACACCTTTTCAAACTTTCCAATATACTAAACTTCTGAATTTTCCTAATCAGCATCTTCTTCTGAATATATTATGTTAGCATACCATCTCATTCATTACAATTCAAAAAGCCTTTTATTTAGAAGGTTTTATTAAATAGACACAATGCTTGCCAACTAAAGCTTCAAAGCATACTAAAAAGGAAAAGGAGAGAAATGCAGTTGTTGATAATGTGACAGTATGTGGAAACACATTTTAAAAAGAAATCCAGAAACATTCAGATATGTTTGATTTTCAATGGGTTACACTGAAATTGTTCCCTGAACAAACCGTGATAGCCCTTTTACTTCTTTCCCAGCACTGCCGCCTCTCCATTACCAACTTTATTAAACAAGTACTCATGCTCCAGTTGGTCTCTAAATAAAGCATCCTCCCGTAAGCAAGAGAAACTATTTCCATTCTTCAATTATGAAGTTTAGACCAATTTTCTGGCACTTTAAATCAACATAATTATTGGTCCAATTTCAAATCAATCTGATGCATGTGATTTACAATAAGCATGCACGTCCTTCCTCTGAAAGGCTAACAAATGAATTTTACAATGACCTCACCATGATTACCATAGGAATTTAAGCAAGTTAAGAACATTCAGCTGTAAGGTTTTTTAAAAAAAACCAACACCAAAAAAAATAAGACACATGCTTGAAACTTAACCCACAAGCAGCACATAAAAGGTCAAAGTGCTGCTATTCACCACAGTGATCCAAACGTACTATCAATGCCTTCTCACCCACGGAAATAGGTCAGTTTTTTCATGCTTGGTCTACTGACAATTTGATACATGTTGGTACTTCTTCCAGAAGTTTAAGAATATAACTGATTTCTCTCTCTCTCACTCAACAGTGATACAATAACAATACTCACCAGAAATTCAAGCTCACTGGTAACTCAAGATATGGTAGACATACAAAACGAACAAAACCATTTCAGGCTGAGGAATACAGTGGTCCAAAAAGTTTTAAATCCTATACACTAGAGAATCAGGGCTCTGTTCAGATGCTCAAGTCTAACTTCAAAATAGTAGTCACAAAACCAAGCCCAAAGGAACAGGTTATTAGTCTATCAGCACAAGAAATCTGAAGGTGAAGTAACAGGCTTCAAATTAAATAAATAGAAAATAAAAACTAAACCTCAGAGAAGACAGTAGATGCACCATCTAACAACTTCCTCCTGCCCTCTGTTAAAACTCGCATCCCTTTCTCTCATGTATGTCAAGCGTTTGGAGGGCTGCAATTGCCAAAGAAGGCTACTTATTTCACTTACAACTTGGGTGGTACAAACACAGAACTATTGCATTTCTTTCTTTTGCTACTCACATCAACAATTTTTTCCATGTTGCACTGCTATTTAATATCCGTGAACTTCGTTTTACTTAATTGATTTTGCAAGCAGCAATTACTCTGACATCTAAGTAGTGCAAATGAAGTTAAAAATTCAAATGATACAAAAAAATCTGCAGTGATATTGAAGTCTCTATAAAAGCAGTTTGTGCTACTTCTGCCACGGCACGTAAGCCTGAAATCTTCATTACTTGTGCTGTTTTTAAAAACACATTCTGCAAAGGTAATTCTTTTTCAGTAGTTTTAGTGATAGGCAGCCTTGCTCTCCAATTATTAAAGGCAGCAAAACATCACTAAATGGCAAAAATGCAAATACAAAACAATACAAGAATATACGGACCATTTGAATTAAAGTACAATCCGCTCCATAGCTGTAGGCAACCAAAGATAATCCAGACTGGCCACAGAACATATACTTCACAGACCAAAATCCACACTAGGATACCTTCCTGACAATGTTAGCCTGAACTGTATCCTGTCAAAAGCAACAAAATATCAGGTTTGCCATAGATGGGGTGGAAGAGGGGAAAAAAAAATAAAATTAATGATCAACAAAAAAAAGTGGTAGAGAAAGAAGGTATTAAAAATGTCATTACAAATGTTTTGTTAAAACAAAAACAGAGCTGCACTCAGAAAGTTCTTGTGTATCTCATTCCACATCCAGTGAACCATTTACACAACTTCAGTTCGTGAATATGACATCCCTAACAGGCATAGATATATTTTAATACCACTAGAAGCACAGCACACTTTGCCTCAAATCTTGGTGCACTAGTATTACCACTACCATTACCTCCAACAAGTTTAAGAGATGTATATGCGAAACCAAGTTATGCACATGAAGGGAAAGTCTCTCCTAGTTACTGCAAACTAGGCAGGCAAAATCCTAAAGGATTGGAGGAATGCAACAAAAAAAATTCAAACATAAAACTGAACATAAGATAACACCAATCAGCACACCCTACAACTTCTCCCTATAGACTGGCAAACTGATAATTGTTCACTTCCAGGAAAAAACAGGTACCCTCTCAACTGTACCTTTAAGGCTAAAAGTAAAACTTATCTTGAACTGCAAAAAGGGGAGCAACCAGCTCTTACTACTCCAGACTCCAATTTATGAAGAGCAAACTTTTTGTAAAATCTTAACTGTATGGAAACATCCCTAAACAAACAAGCATTACTAGCAGCCAGTACACGCATTCCAGTCCAGTCCTGATTTTTCTCTTATCTTTAAATCCCACAAAGGTGGTTATTCTTTTCTAAGAACAGAGTGGTAAACTCTTCACCATGTCTTCACTTGTTTATTCTTCAAAGACAACAAAAGCTTCCTATATACACTAACCACTATGAGCTTAGCAGCAGCAGTCCCACATTTGAAAGGTTTAACAATGCCATCATAACTATGCGGACAGCTCGATGGATAGTGCATTGCCCCCAGAAGCGCTAGGTCCAAAAATAATTTCAAGCTCCTATATACGGAGCCAATGGTAGAGCCAGACAATTCGCTGGTTTTGGGAGTAGGCACGCACTGCACAAGTATTTCAGGGCATCTGTCAGACCAGCTCTTGCCTGAGTTCATAGCAGTTAGGGCAGATAAGGTATGCTCCTGGAGCATGCTTTCTTTTTTGTTTGGCCCAAAAAGAATTCAGTTCATGTGCTTGGAGATCACTCTACAATGGGAAGTCAAGTGCAGTAAGTGGGGACAGTTGGAAGATTCAATCCAAACGCAGAGGAAAACCAAACTAGACACTAACATAAATGCATCTATGGAACACATTAGTTCAGTCTGCCCATACACATCCAGATTAGCTAAGGGTCTTTTCCTCAAAGGCTAATTTCCTCAAAACACAGCAGGGTTACATATAACATCCATCTTCCCAACTACTATTCCTGTATGTAAATCCAATGAGTCAGTTTAATTAAGCACCCTTCATTTATGTATTAATACTGATCAGCTTAGATAATCTACAGTCTACTTAAACCAAAGAAGTGGCATTTATATAAACAGGGCTGATTTCTAGAGCTGTAGTAAACAACTGTTATAGCATTATACCTCAGACAACCATGATAATTACTCTCTCTTCTCCCAAAAACATAGACATAATCTCCCCTTTCCACTACACAAAGTACACAAAGGAGATAAGGCTATAGCAGGGACTGCCCCCAAGGTATGTTACTTGGAGTAAATGACTTGCCACTCTACCAGCACCAGAAAGGGTTAGGCTAACAGCACTTTGCATCCTTTAAGGGCAAGCCTATACAGCCTCATTCCAAACCTACATTTGCATGGTGAAAGAGCAAGAAGAAAAAGAAAGTCCATAAAATGAATGCTTCTTTCTGCTAAGAGAAACTGAAACATCAAGCACAGTTTGGAAAGCAGTAAATAAGTAAATACACTCCTTGGGCTAACAGAAATTTGCATATCAACATATAATACACTAAAAATAGTAATTTTAGATTGTTTAGATATACATATAACACTTACTTGCAAACATTTCTTCAAGATAAACACCAGTTTGAAGTCTGCACTTAATATGATCAAATGTTCTTCATTAGGATCAAAGTTCATCCAATTCAACAAAGTTGTTTTAAATAACGCCAAGTATTCAGAGACAAGTCATGATGTAATATGAGAAATTTACATACTGTGTTCCCTCTCAATGCGGCTTTGGGGGTTTAATGCAAAATCTAACATCTGCATATGCTTTCCCCTGCCCCAGTTTATTAAGGGCCTAACAAGGAAAAATAATTTGTTTCATAATCATCAAGATACCGCTTGCAGGATTTTCATTCCTTCATTCAACCAGCTTGCCAATTTCAGCATGCTTCATTTTAGATCAGTTTGCATGTCTTAAGCTCCCAGATTGATTTAATCTTGGTTTGCTTCTCTTTCATACTAAAAAACACTCTCCAACACTCTGCGTTTTCTCCCTATCAAGATACTTGTAGGCTGTTGTCAAGTCTGGGACATCTCTAGCGCTTGAAGCTTTTACACCAGAAGAAGAGTATTGCATACGAGGCAGGCTGTTTCTGGCAGAACTACAAGGTTTTCACACTCCTCTTCTACTTGCGCATGCCTCTCCCCACAGTGAACGGCAGAGCTCCCACAGACAGGAGCCAGTCATAGCGTGCCTGAAATGGGACAACTCCAGTGTCCCATCTTTCAGAAAGAGTGGGACAACAGGGTGACAAATGAAAGCAGCTTACAGATTTAACTCAACTGTGATATGGAAGATAGATGAAGAAGAATCCAGGATAAAAAGAAAAAAAAGACATCAGAGGAGCAGTATAAAAGGCCACAGTTTTCCCTCTCCTTAAAATGCAGCTATTAAGGATTCTCACTTTTACAAGATAGTTCAAATAGTATCCTAAGACACAAGGGAGAACAAAGAGGTAACAATGGGCACTAATGTCTAATTCTGAGTTCTAACTGCTTTTACGTAAGGGAATGGATCAAGAAAAAAAATTATAGCTGGGAAAGAAAAGTTAAAATAAATTGAAAACTGGAAAAAAGTTGGAGAAGGGACAGCTAATAATCAGAGAAGATTCATGAATCTACACTAATGGACTCAAAAACATGAGGCCTGAACAGATGGTGTCTTTAAAGAATTCTCTTTATTTACCAAATGAAGCTGGATGCTCTGAAATAATATCTGTTTTATGAAATCTACCACGACTACTGTATATTATAAATTTTAAGAAAAGACATATGCTATTACTACATCTTGGTTGTTGAACACCCTATCTGTATTCACAATCACACTGACTAAAACATGAGTTTGTGATGTGTTACCTCATTACAGTCAGAAAATGAATCTCTAGTAATAAGAATTTAAGTGAGACAGAGCTATGACACACTGAACGTGAGTCTTCCACGTGGGAACATATCTAGGATTTCATACTCCTTCAAACAAGTGGTAATTCTGCTTAGCTATTTCATACATAAGCCAGAGGGCATAATAGCAGTCACATAATAGAATGTAATCACTTTCACATGCAGACCCAATAATCAAGGAAAAAAACCCAAAAAACTGAAAAACTGAGGTGTATCTGGAATCATGTACCTAGCTATAGTGATTCTTAAATTTCATTCCAATTACTGAAACTTTTTTGTATGGACAATTCATTTTTGGTTCCATCATAACATGAAGAATTTGAAAATATCTACAGAGATACATAATGTCAGCTTCCCCCCCCGCCCCCCCGTTAATGACAGATTATTTTATAATGACTCTACAAAAAGACATAAAACAAAGTATGATCAAAGAAATCATAAAATACATTAATCAAATTTCATTAATAACTCACACAGACGTGACATTGTCCAATAAACACTCCACAGAAGACTTCCCACTTTCAATTACAAGAACACAGGTTCTTGCAGGTATTTGATCTTGTAGATGACCTCAGTTTGTCCCAGGGAGATGGACACAAAGAAGAATGCAAAGGTTGGTTTTTTTTTTCATTTTTGATTTCTGAAACACATCATCTTCAGATATTCAAAAGATGAAGAAATAAAAACATATCACACTAAAACGAGTCATCCAGCTTACATTGCTGTGCCTTTAGATGCAATAAGATCAACATCAGCTAAGATCTTTATTTTACTTACTTTTAAGCATTTTCAGTCTTTTTGAATGCCAAGGGATTTTAAGAAACTTAAGTGGAGACTGGAAATTTGAAAAAAAATAACAGTATCTTTAGCTATCCATTTGCTTGTATCGAGTGGAAAGAGTTACATATTCTATTAAAAATATTTAAACATTTCTACCATCTGCCATACAGGGAACTGAGTAATAACAAAGGGGATTTTCAACTAGAATTAAATCTCTTCATCTTTTCAACCCTCGATGCAAGAGAAATTGATCCATTAATTCATAAACTTTTTAGATTATGCCTTTGACATACTCAGCCTAATACTTTGGACCTCTTTTCAACTTCGACCACCCACAACATATCTATACATAAATAGCCTGTTTCAAGTAAGTACATCCCATAGCCTTCAGCCCAACAGACACTTCAGGTATAAGATCAATACCACTTATCACTGTTGTAAAAACCCTCACACCAAGCTCCAAAGTATGCTAGCCAACTTCCTGTAAAATTGCGGCACTTCAGTTTCCGGCAGGGATTCCCTGCACCTTCTCTTGATCCCCACCTGGCACTAAGGATCTCTAGTTACACCCAATAGTAACGCACCATCTCCCTAAGCCTCTGAATACTTTCTAAGACTTCTCTCAGAAATAGTTTCTCTGCCTTTCAGGCCAGCTCCTCACAGTCTAACTTCATCCTGCCTCATCCCAACCCCTGTTCTTGAGCAGAGCTCTAGGAGGAGAATTGCCTTCTCTCAGAGAACTCAAGATACATAGCATTGCTTTGTATGAGTATATACTTACTGTTATCTCAAAAGTTTAAGTCACCATCAATGTCTGTGCTAGAGAGAGCTAACAGCTAAACAGCAAGTAAAATAAACACAGTAAAGGAGTTAATGGGTTGAGACAGAAAGGAGAAAAATTAACATTAAGCATATGAAGTAACTGCACCAAAAGCAACAGACTGAAATCTATGCCTGTTAGAACAGAGACTTTGGAACAGGTTGTCTGACAACTAAAAGAAATTAAAAAAGAAAAAAAGGATAGCTACTTTTATTATAGAAAAGTACAAGTAATAAAATGGAAGTTACAACTCCAGGACCGATGTACCATACATAGCATAAACAAACTAAGGTCTTCCAGGTGCAGATGGAGCAAGAAAACAGCTTCTGATTTCAATCAGTAATGAGCATATCCAACAAGTAGCCTCTTGAAAGATATACCTGCTGAATGTGAAACTGCTTCTTGATCAGAGAAACAATGAAGTTTAGTTTCTTAAGAAAGCATATTCTATAGTTCCTACCCCAATAGCCTTACTTCTCTTTCATGTTCCTGAAGTCCCAACACAGTACCCTTTCACCCTCATCTTCTCACACCTCCTCCAACCTAGATGTTTGGCTGGTGAAAAGAGAGGACCTACTGATTTGGGGTTCCCTGCATTGTGGTTGACTGGGTAGTATCCATAGGCTGTTCCAGCCAACTAGGCATGATGCTGCTGGAAGCAAATAATGTCTGAGTTCTACCCACCTTTCCCTCCATGGGACTCTCTTCCTTATCAAGCCACTAACTTGCTTGAAACCTGAAGTAACTTATTATCCTACATATTTTTGCTGCCCTGTCAAATATGGTTATGATATTGCCCACTGAGCATAAGAACTATAAGACGACAGATACAGGATACCTCATTTGGTAAAAGAGATAGGCTACAAATATACAAGATGGTGTCTTGCCAAATCTCAATTTCTTCTGAAGTCAGGACTGACAGGAGCAATAGTTTTCTTAGGTTCTGGGGTTGTTTTCTCCTTCCTCTCCTCTCCCAGGCCTCTTAAAAAAATTTACTCCAATTGCTCTGAACAGATCAAAATACATGAAAGAAAATGGAAGAGGGAGAGCGAGCAAGCACAAAAAAATACATCATTTTTAAACCAGCTTATAGGAAAATTGGAGTATGTTTCCAATTGTTCATAGCATATTCAAAGATGAATTTCAAAAATTTCTAAAGCCATTTTAACTCTCAAATCTCTAGCTTATCAAACTGCAATCTTTAAAAGAAGGTGCACCTTTTCAAGTAGTTATTTACTTCTTGAAATGCAAATTTATAAGAAGAATTTATTTTCTCCCCCCTCAGAAAACATGAAAGGCTTTCAAAAGCTGATTTACCTTCTCATTTATACAAGGCAATGCAGTATATTTGCATAAAACAGTCAAAACTTTTTTTTTTTAGTGTAATAGGTAGCTAACTATGTAACCCCTGCCGTTTTAAAAGACAGTCCCCTTGTTAGGAAACCGTTCAAAGTGACAATTTCAGTAACTCAGCATCTCTTTCTGGATAATTAGATGTATTATGAATATGCAGATTTCACAGAGCTGATTGGCTCAAATATATCCCATTCCTCAAGAACATCACCTTCCATAAAAATAACTGTATTACCAAGCAGCAGGCTCTCATCCAAACTTGTATTAAACATTCATCTGCAAAGCTCAAATACAGATCATACCAGATAGAATTACCCTTGCCCAACCTTTGTGAAGGTACAGGTTAAGGATGACTATTTTCCCGTCAGTTGTGTGACTTGTACACACAGGATTTTCTTGCAGCCTATCTTAACAAAATCTTTGGGGAGGACAGAGGTGGAGATTTCATGCCATCCACATTATCACAGAATGCAAGTTAAATAACATAACAATAGCACCATCCAGTGGCAATATCTTCCCTTTAAGAAGTCCATCGCTTACTTTTGTGATCCTGCTAGAGCAACTCTAAAACGGCTAAGTAGGGTATTTCCACTTTTAATCACAGTTTTTTGAGCAGCCAGCATCCCGAGAATATAGGGATCTTGGTAGGAAGTGCAGTACAAGCAAAGAGTGTGAAAAGAGCACATACAAATAATTGTGCAAAAACAACACTGAACTTCAAGTATCAAATACAAGATTCTGCAACTTGTAGTATTTACAAGATCTGTAATGCAATTTTATTCCAATGCTGAAATATATTCACTGAAGGTTGAAAATGCTTTTTCCCCCCAAACTAGGCAGCTTCTTACTGCTTTTTAGGTAGAAAATGATTCAGTGTCTTCTCAGTATATACTTAAAAAACCCCACACTCCCCCTCCCCCCCC
>NW_009216523.1:0-1336 GCF_000690835.1 Fulmarus glacialis
GGTGCTGGGGGGAGCTGGGGCGTGGGTGGGCGAGACGGTGGGATGCTGCAGCGAGCAGGTGTCCGTGTGTCTGTGTGCGTGTCCGTGTGTCTGCAAGATGAGCTCCTGGAGCCGGGTGTGCACGTTCCTGGGCATGCACCCGCCTGAGGCAAACGCAGCCGGGTGCGAATTAACCACACGCAAATCACCAGAACCGGGGAACTAAAAAAAGCCCCGGCTGGCGCGATGCCCTCCCAGGCAGGTGTGCCAGCGCGGGGCTGCCAGCGCCGCCCAGAAAATGAGCCCCATTGCTGCATGTTTGCCCAGCAGCAAGCCCAGGCACAGCACCCGGCACACCAAGCCCAGGCAGCACCCCAAGCCCAGGCATGGCACCCGGCATGCTGAACCCAGGCACGGCACCCCAGCTCGGCACCCTGAGCCCAAGCATGGACCTGGCACAGCACCCGGCACACCAAGCCCAGGCACAGCACCCTAGCACAGCACCCCAAGCCCAGGCATGGCACCCGGCATGCTGAACCCAGGCACGGCACCCCAGCTCGGCACCCTGAGCCCAAGCATGGACCTGGCACAGCACCCGGCACACCAAGCCCAGGCACAGCACCCTAGCACAGCACCCCAAGCCCAGGCATGGCACCCGGCATGCTGAACCCAGGCACGGCACCCCAGCTCGGCACCCTGAGCCCAAGCATGGACCTGGCACAGCACCCGGCACACCAAGCCCAGGCACAGCACCCAGCACCCCAACCCACTGCCCCAGAGACGGGCTTTCAGGGGCCACGTGGCTGGCGCAATGCCATTCCACCAGCATCCCCGAGTGGGCAGGGGACGCAGCCGTGGGGAGCGCTTGCTCCGCTGCCAACCTATCCCTTGGCCACCTCCCCATGTCACCGCATCCCCCGGCTCAGCCCCAGACGGTGGGGTGACCACCTCTACCCCCACCGCAGACACCTGACCTCTCTCCGGGCCTGATGCACCAGCTCCCGGCACCCTGAGCCACCGCAGCCAGCCACGCTGCCCGGCTGGGTGCCCGCACCCATTCCCCCTGGCAAGCCCATGGCACGTCCCTGACCAACAGCAGGAGCAACACTGGGCCCCCTTCCCCGACAGAAACCGGCTCTTCCATGGCTGGAGGCTGCCTCAGGGTGGGCAAGGAGCCCTGCACGAGGGAGCCCTCTCTCCATCCCCCCTGCTTGGTGCACGGGGAAACTGAGGCATGGTCTCTGCTCTCCCTGCTCTCGCCAGGGACTGACACCGAGGACGGCGCTGGCGGGCTGCCTGCGTCCCTGCCGCTCGCTCCCAGGGCTGGCACAGGCCCCCTTCCTCCATCCTGAGGGAA
>NW_009216523.1:1647-2649 GCF_000690835.1 Fulmarus glacialis
CACCGGCTTCACCCCCGGCCTCGGGCACACGGAGCCTGATGGCAGAAGAGACGTTGCAGAAAGGAGCCTCGGTAGTTTGGGAAAGGACTGGGCTGTTTTGGGGTAAGAAGAGGAGGTTTTGGTGTCGCAATGAGCAAGACTGAAAATCAATGAGATATTTGGCCGGGAGGCGGATTTTCCTTGTGCCATCTGCTGGCACCGGGTCCTGCTGAGCCTGATGCGTCCTTATGGTCTGCGCAGGGCCGGGGTCCATCTGGTGTGGCAGAGAGGGGACCTGGACGGTGCCTGTGCCCCACGCGGCCCCCAAAATCCCCCCAAAACCCAAGGGGACGCCTCCTCCTCCTCCAGCCCTCCTGGCAGCCAAGCCTTGGTCCCCACCCCGGTGGCCCCAAAGCCCACTAGGTGCCATGGCAGTCACCTCGTGGGCATCCATCAAACAGCCAGGAGGGTATTTCCACCCCTCCAGCCTGCCCGGCTCCATGCCCTGGACCACCGACCTCCTCATCTCCTGCTTCCCACCAGCTGAGCCCCCCCCGGTCCCTGAGTCTGGGCACGGGCTCGACCAGGAGCGAACCGTCCCCACCATCCCCATCCTTTGGTCTCTGCACAAACCTCCTCCCCCAGCCCGCGCTACCCAAGACCGGGACGGGTGCGTGCGTGCCCACCTCCGTCCAGACACTTCAAAGCCGTTTATTCAGGCTCACGGCCCCCACCGGGCACCCCCTCCCCAAGGACACGGGCGCATGGGTGCCACTCAGGTGCCATCCCTCAAAAAGGGGCCAAGACTGGGGGATGCCAAGCAAAACCCAGGGTGCTGGGGGGGACACAAAGGGTCCCATCCCCAGAGCCAGGCGGGCACCCCGGGCATTGCCACGGTACTGCCTCCAGCGCGGGCAGCCGAGGGCACCGCCGGCGTCACGCCACAGCCCACGGCACGCGTTGGCACCTCGCATTTAACAAGCGAGCAAGGGGAGCTGCCCGCTGCCAGGCTCTCCCAAACAG
>NW_009216524.1:0-678 GCF_000690835.1 Fulmarus glacialis
TAGAGAGTGTATGAGGGGGGCTATAGGGGATGTATTGCGGGCTACAGGGCATGGAGGGCTATAGGGGGCTATAGGGGGTGTATTGGGGCTACAGGGCATGGAGGGATATCTGGGATATAGGGAGTGTATGGAGTGAAAGGGAGCTGTAGGGGGCTATAGAGAGTGTATGAGGGGGGCTATAGGGGGTTATATGGGACTAGAGGGGTGTATGGGAGGCTGTAGGGAGCTATAGAGGGCCATGTGGGGGCTACAGGGGTTGCATGGAGGGGTACAGGGGGCTATAGGGGATATATGGGGTGAAAGGGAGTTGTAGGGGACTATAGAGAGTGTATGAGGGGGGCTATAAGGGATATATTAGGGGCTACAGGGGTTGCATGGCATCTATAGGGGTGTATGGAGGTCTATAGGGGTCTTTAGGGTCTTTAAGGGAGGTCTATAGTGTCTTTAAGGCTTGTATAGGGGCCATATAGGGGGTGTGCGGGGGTCTACAGGAGCCCACAGAGGTGTACAGAGGCTGTAGAGGCGGTTCAGGGAGGTCTATAGGGGTGTATGGGGATGCATAGAGTGGGTGTATAGAGGGTATGGGGGTACATGGGGAGTATAGTGGACTATGGGGGTGTGTAAATGAATGCAGGGGGTATATGGAGGGGTACAGTAGGCTATAGGGGAGTTTGGGGG
>NW_009216525.1:0-260 GCF_000690835.1 Fulmarus glacialis
GGAGGAGAATATGTCCGCCGTGATAACAGGGGGGAGCAGAGCTGATTTCACCCCGCACGAACGCTGCGGGGTTGAAAAAAAATCATACCGGGCGCTTTCGAAATCCACCGTAATTGCTAATAACTTCTGCACTAAAGTGCCACGCGCGGAGTCGCTTCTTCGGCCTTCGCCTTTTGTCTCTCCCCCCGCCGCCTTTACGGGGATGGCGGCGGCGGCCGGACGATTAAAGGGTGGGGCTTCTGTTGTTCGCCCCTCGGGGG
>NW_009216525.1:301-1267 GCF_000690835.1 Fulmarus glacialis
TTTGTCCCGTCCCTCCCCTGCCCCTTGATCTGTGGCTGCTTCTTGCTCCGTCTACGTCACACGACGGCATTCCGGCTGTAATATTAACAATAGCAGCCTTCCTGTGACGTCATTCCATCCTGACACGGGCCGGCGCGGATCTTGTCACCGACAAAACAGTGACAGCTCACTCCCGCTCCTCCACAGCGTCTGGCATTTGCTATGACCTGGACCTTAACATTCCCAAAAAAGCAGGCCAGGCAGTTTTTCTCATGTTTTGCGCTTTTTTTGGCGTCGCGGTTGCTGCGGTGACGCGCCGGCGGTTCCCTTTCTCCGTAGAAAAGCGTCAATTGAAAGCGCCGCCTGAGTTTTCCCCGCCGTCGTGCTTTCCGCCGTCGGATTTTTTCGCTTGTGTAACGTTTTTCCGAGGTCAGGATCCCGAGCCCGCCTTGCGATCCGTCACCTGACATGATTTGCCTTTTCTTTTATCCTCACGCAGGTCGGATTCGTAGCGTGGATTCGCCGGGAATGCTTTTTCAGCCTGGTGTCGTTGGCGTGGGAGGGAGAGGAGGAGTCGGCCGGAGCAGCAGAGCTCAAACCCCGCCAGACTAAACTGGCATCTGGGCTTTGCTAAGCCTCGCTGCAGCTGGGGTTGAAACGGTCGAGTTATTCCCCCTCCTAAATCGCTGCCGGTGGAAATTTTGGCAGCTTCTAATTATGGTGCTGCTGGAAAACCGTCCCCGGTAATTAAAAATCTTTGTTTTGGAGGGTTGAAGTCTCCGTCAGACGGCTTTTAATAAGGGGTTAACGCGCTCCGCAGACAGTCGGGGTCTCAGTCGGAGGGCTTTCTGCGAGGCTGAATCTGCGCGGTTGTCTCTGTCGCCGGGAATCTTTCGCTCCCATCCCGTGGCGCTAACTTCGTTCCGCAGCTTGCGTTAATAACGGGGTAATTATGCGTGGGGTGGATTCTGTCTTGGTGTCAGCGGC
>NW_009216525.1:1345-1656 GCF_000690835.1 Fulmarus glacialis
AGCCTGTCGGCGTCTCCCGCTCTTTAAAGCGTTGCTTTCTCTCCACGCCTATTGAATTATTTGGGAATACGGTAATGAGGAATATAGATTATCGTTACGCGCTCTGCATGATAATTTGGGGATTAATAGCCCCGAAACGGCTCGCCTGTTACCGAGGTGGGGCAGGAACCGCCTGCTTAGCTCCGCGCAGCGCTCGACGCCGTTGGGGTACCCATCCCGGCGCTCGCGGCCGGGCGAAGCCCGTCGGGTTTTATCCCGCGACATCGAGCGTTTCTCCGGGACGGATAGCGGGATGGCGGCCGGCGAGCGCC
>NW_009216525.1:1747-2161 GCF_000690835.1 Fulmarus glacialis
GGCCGGCGAGCGCCGAGGCCTCCAGGCTGTTCCGACCATCACCATAAACCAGCCGCGTCGCGCTGTTCTAGATTTCAAGCTGAAATGCATCGAGCTTCCGCGCTTTGAGCGTGCGAGCCGCATTTTATCCGTGAGAGCTTTTCCGCCTGAAGCCGAGGGGCCGCTTCCGAGCGTTGCAAATGCGCGTCGGTGTAAATGCACACGCGGACGTGCCGCTGCTGTTGGGAAAGGAGTTGGACTTAAAAAACGAGGCGATCTCCGGCTGAGGAACCAGGCGTTGCTCTTGGAGTGGTGTCTGGTGGTTTTAGTCCGCAAAACGGGACAGAAACGGAAAAGTTTCCACGTGGAGTGGTTTTTCCATACAGGAATTGCCTGTGAGGTGTAGCTGTCCGGTGGGATGTCGGCGGGTGGAGG
>NW_009216525.1:2177-4454 GCF_000690835.1 Fulmarus glacialis
GGTGAAGCCTTCGGCCTCTGGTTTATTCCACTTGGAGACAAATAAACAACACGGAGGAAATACAACTGCGCTTTGGAGCTCGCTTAAATCACTCCGGCCGCTCCGATTTCCCCTTGCGGCAGGTCTGGCTGTTCCCGCACGCTAACGGAGGCTTCCCGAAGGGATGCGAGGAGACCTTCCGTGCCAGCAAACCACATTTCCTTCTGGAAACAGTTGGTTAGAAACGGGCGGTGGGGTTATTTTTGCTGATCTCCCTCCACTTTCGCAGCTGTCTGACCTTTAATCTCGGCTTTTCTGACCCGTTAGGAAGGTGCAGAGCCTCCCTAGGAAGCCTGACGCCCGTGACGAGCCATGCCGGGTTCTTCGGTGACACGTCCCGGTCCCCTGCGTGCCACCGAGCCTCGGCTAGCGAGGTGGAGACAGGGGCGCGATGTGGTCGAGGCGGTTTCGGGTCATTCCCCTGCCTTATCGTGTTTCCTTGTTGCGAGGAGCCGCAGGGAGAGACATTGTTCCCTCTTCAGAATAAGTAATTTTGGTTGATTGCGTTAGGGGTGAATGCGAACGAGTGGTGACGCTCAGATAAGGAGTCGGCGGGAGGTCCGGATCCCCCGCTCCGCGGATCTCCCCGCTTAGGTGGTTTTTAAGTGTTTGAAGAAGCCTAAAGACACACATTAACGCAGCCCGGTGCGGGGACAGGGCAGCCACGCGTTACGGTGGCCTAAACATGCGAGAGACACGTTACGATCCCTGTTGAGCCGATCTGAGATGCCATCGGTTGTGGAAAAAGCCTGCGGAGGAGCCAGGGATTGGGTTCAGCTGCCTGGAGCCCTCTAAATCTGTGAGTTAGATGCTGGACTTAAATATATCTGGGGGGAAGGAATCTGTCTCGCTGCCGCATCTGTTTCAGCAGGCGTCGAAATAAGTTCGTCTTGCTGAAGCGACTCGATTCTCTCATTCAGTGGGGAAAAGCACAAAAGGAAATCTAAAATACTGCATTAAAATTGCATTACTAGCTGTATTAAAAGCCGTCCCATTGACGTCCCGATGAAACGTGCATTGACCCATCCCTCTTTGGAGCCCTTGTCGTGCCAGTACAAGCGTGCTGAAGGCGCCGAGCCTCCCCCGGCCCCGCTCCGGCTCTCGCGGCGACGCTCCGACAAACGACGGCGTAAAAGACATTTTCAGAGCCGTATAAAACCCGGCCATTGAGCGCGGCGGCCGCTCGGACCGGGCTGACAATGGAGCCGTTGTGATCCGGGCGGTGGGGAGGCCCTCCCATCGGCAGCGTAGTCGAGGAACCAAACCTCAATGGGGCATTATAAGTCCTTCGGATGGCGGTATCGGTGCTCCCGGCAGCCGTAAATAAAGCCGGGGCTAAACCAGACGGCTGCGACGGCAGGGCTTGGGGGATGGAGGTAGCCAGACCCCTTTACCTGTGTGGGGCACGGTCCCCTTCTCCCGGTGGGACACTGAATAAGCTCCATAAAATATTTCGGAGACCCCGAAATGGAGATAAACCCCAGCGTTTGGGCCAAGCATCAACAGCTCTGGTCCAAGGTGGCTCGCTGAGATTTTTAAGCCAGTGCTAATGCGTTTAAGCCTCTTGGAGGGAGAATTTATCCGCAGGGGAGGATGGAGATGAATGCAACCTGTTCTTAGGGTTTTTCCACAAATATTCCCCGGGTTCTGGTTTAGCTCGGGTGCCTACGTGGAATCGGCCGCGCCGAGTTGGGACGGCGGCTCCGTGGATGTAAATCACGGCTTTGGCTAAATCGATTCGGGAGATTTTTATGGCAGCCATCGTCAGAGGAGCGGCAATTTAATCGCGGGGCGTTGCTTCGGAAACGGGAGGGAGGAACTGTTTTATCAGCGGGCAGAACTGGCTGGAAATGGAGCTAAAGGAAGGGAATTTGGAAGGGAGTGAAGTGTAAACAAGCCTTGGAGGGACATCGGGGACGTGGGACAGCCCGGGGTCTCTTCCCGGGGAGTTCGGGATGGCTTTTCCCTCGATTTTGGGGAAGAGCCGCCATAGGGTCGCTGGTGAAGAATCAGTCAAGATAAATGGGAGCCTGAAACCGGAGAGGGGCCGGGCAGGGACAGGCAGGGGCGGGCAGGGACAGGCAGGTAGCCTTCGCTACGGGAGATTTTACAGGGGACGGGATGTATTAAATGTGCTTCCTCCAACGGTGACCTTTGTCTCTTTGCTGTCTTTGTAAAGCAGAGTTTCCTGGTACCGCACGCAAATGGCAAGCGGAGATAGAGGATTATCCTGAATAA
>NW_009216525.1:4742-5377 GCF_000690835.1 Fulmarus glacialis
ATGGTTCCTGCCAACCCTGGCTGCAAAATACGTGCGTGCGAGCGGTAACACCCTTCGGTTGTAAAAACACCCACTCGCTGTCGCCCACGGCTGCCGGACGGGGTGACAATCCCCGATGAAGCGAGCTCTTGTGCGGCTTTGCTTCGCGTCGAAAGGGCAGGTCGCTCATGCCTGACCCCGCAGTGTAGCGGCGGGCGAGTTCATGCTCTACAGCGTGCGAAGTTAGCACGCCTCGGGGGGCCGGGAGCTGGGGGGTTAATCGTTCCCCCCCCCCGAGATCGTTAAGGCAGCAGGTCGGAGGTGATGAAGGAGAAGGGAGCAGCGGAACCTGCCAGGCGTGTTTGATCCCATCCAGGTCGCAGGAGATGCTGTGGTGGTCTCCTCCCGGCACCGATGCTCTCTCCTCCCCGTCCCGGGGAAGGCGCTGGGGCCGTGGGGAGGGTTTCTGCCTCTCACGGTGTTTATTTCAACAGGAGGAAGCTGCCACCGCTTTCCAAATAGCGTAACAGGGTCCGTCATAGTGAAACTGCAGAGATGTAACTGCGCCGGGTAGCGAGCGGCACTGAAACAGGTCCTGGTGTTCCTGCTGCCGTCAAGCAGACGCCCTCACACACTTCCCTTTCCTGTAGAATCCC
>NW_009216525.1:5408-6975 GCF_000690835.1 Fulmarus glacialis
TGTCCTCCCGGTTGGGCGGGAAGCTCTTTTCCAGGGTGATAAAAGCACGTTTCTATTTAGAGAAACCCTGTTCTTGGGGCTGCCTCCCTGCTGTGGCTCTGAACGGGTGTTCGGGGATGGCGCTTTGCTCCGAAATCTCCTGCGTCATGTTCGGGTGAAGGTGACTTTCCCAGCGCGGACGTTGCGGTTGTAATTCACAACCGCGGTCGGCGGCAGCCGGAGATGCTGGGGTTGGGTACGGCCGAGGGTGGGGTGTATTCCCAGTGGAGCCTCTCCCCCCGACCAGGGCGCCTTCGGGTGCGGGTGACAGTGACGGGCACCGCCTGCCCACGATGCCGATGTCGTTTCCTTGCGCTCGGCTGATAAGCTGGATGTGTTCTCTCGTTAATGGAAGTAATAAATCCACTCAACGCCGCTCTGGCCTCTCCCAAGGAGCCCTTATCGCTCCCATTTCCAAGCAAGCAAAAGCACCAGCACGGAGCTGCTCGGCAAACCCGCTTTCCCATCCAATTCCCGTCGCCCTCGGCCCGGGAGAAGGGATCTGCAGCCATTTGCTGGGTGATAACGGCCCCGATCAAAGCTGCCTGTTGGAGCAGCACCATTTCCAGGCAGGAAAATCCCCACAAAGGCTCCGCGCGCTCGAGGTGACACCCCGAGCAGGGAGCAGGAGAAACATCGTCGGTTCTGCACCTCGTTTCGCTCCCCGCAGGGGGCCTTTGGGGGAAACAGGGTGAAACCATAAAGGCTGTGTGGTTTCAGAGAACAAAGAGAAGGTGATGGTTTTATCCCTTCTGTCGAGGTGTCTTTTTTATTTTTCCTCTGAATTAGCGGGGTGTTAAAATCCAGTAGACGCTTGAATTTCTTAATGGCTGGCAGCTGGGAAAACTGCTTTCCGAATTCCTGCACCCACAGCCTCGAGCGCAGTCGCTCGGAAGCGGTTCGTGGCGAAGGCGGTTGGAAGGACGTGGGAGCCGCTCTCCTCTGCGTTAGCGCCTGTTCTCCCCCCGCCTGCTTTCGGGGACGGGGCGTCCTCGCAGCTGGGGCTCCCGTCTCTCCTCTTTTCCGCAGGGAAGATAGCGGGGGGGTGGGAGGATGGCCTTGGGACCGGGGCAGGCGCTGGGAGGGCACATTCCTGTCGTGTCACGGGTGTCTGTGGTCCTGGGAGCATCTTTTACTCTCTTCCAGCTCCCACTGCAGAGCAGGAGCCGATTCGGTGTGTTCGAGCCCCTGCACGCCGATCCCCGGTGCCCGCTGTTTAGATATCGGGGTGATTCACAGCATTCACTTGCTTATTGAACCATGTCAGTAAACGTCTGTCTTTTAATTCCTTGCAGGGACTTCCTTCCCCGCGGCTCTGGAATTGTCACTCGGCGGCCTCTCATCCTGCAGCTCATCTTCTCCAAGACAGGTACGGTCCGGGCAGGAGAAGCCGTCCAGCGCCTCAGAAGAGGGAAGAGGGTGGTTGAAACCCTTCGGTGGCAAACGCGGCTCCGTCTACCCTACAGACGGGAAGTACCGCCGGCGTTTGGCTGCTTGCCCGCGCTCGAGCCTCTCGTAAATTCGCCGG
>NW_009216525.1:7077-8434 GCF_000690835.1 Fulmarus glacialis
AAGTGGCAAATGAAAGAGGAGGTTTCTGTAATTTGGCGCCAGCGTTTCGGCGTACATCTAGTTGAGAGCGTGCGCCGGCAGCGTGAATTGCGTTCGGGCTCGTTTCGAACAGACGCTGCCCTTGACACTGAAAAGTCGGCGCCTGTTCTGCAGGAGGCTTCTGTAGCAGATTGCGGTGATCCTTTTTTCCCCAAAAGGCGCTAAATCCCCACTCAGGCTGCGGTGCGTTTAAAAAATAGGGAGTCGGCCCTCTTTAGCTGCCGTGTGCTGGCACAGGGGAGGGCAGGGGTGTCTGTGAGGCGCCGGGGAGAGGGGAGCAGAGCACAGCTTGACGCGGTGACACATTTTGGTCCATGTAGGTCCGTCCTTCTGCTCCCCTCCGGCAGAAAATTCCTGTTTCCCTTAAGGTGTCATTAACCCGATGATAAGGGGAACTTTGTGCACAAGCATTTAAAACGCTGGTGGTGGCTAATAAAAGCGTGCCTGGCTGCTTCCCCATCGCCCTGTGACTCAGTTCCGCTTCGCAGCCTGGTACAGAGGGGTTGCGAAATCGGCCTCTGGCCCGGTTCGCCTGCCTCCACGCGCGGCGAGAAACACCGAGGAGCTGAACGCGGGGCACGAGGAGGTTTTCCCAACCAGGCACGCTTTGAAAGCATCAGCCAGCCTGATCTCCGGGGACTTTTCTTTTATTGCCTTCCCCTGAATGAAACACGCAGTCCTCTTCCGAGAAAGCACGGTTTTGGGTCAATCCTGGCCGAGCTGGAGCGGTCTGCGGAGCCGCGCTCCGCAGCCTCCTTTCGCCTTTATTCAGATGACCTGTTTATCGAGTAATTAGTCGTTTCTGGTACCCAGGACACATAAGGGGATTGCAAAATGTCAGTCGTGGCCTTCAGCCGATAAGGTGTCATCAGGCGCTGGAACCGGTAGGAGTGGAAGGGCGAGGGTGGGGCTGGTATTTCCCCTCGCCCCACCCACGGGTTGTTGGAGGGAGGAAGTGAGTCGCACCATCCCTCTCCCCGGGGCAAGTTGTGGCCCCAAATCTATTAAAAATGCCTTTTCGAGGAGCTGTTGCAAGGAGCCAGGGAGTCGTTATCCCGGTGGCTGAAGGGAAGCGCTCTCCCTCTTCCCCCTCACCTCTGCTCAGCTTTCCCCGCTCCCCTCGAAGCTTCTCCTGCGCGAACGGGTTGCAAAACCCTTTCAGAAGATCTCAGATACCTGAAGGCGATGGCGCAGAGGCTGAGAAAAAGCAGCTGCTTTTCTGTTCCCAGGCGTTTTCCCCGCAGAGGAGCCGGGGCTGGGTTAATGTTTGTCTCCTGGCACGCTTTCCTTGGGCTTGGAGGGGAGAGACAGAGTCGCT
>NW_009216526.1:0-255 GCF_000690835.1 Fulmarus glacialis
AGGTTAATTCTGCATTTCGGGGCAGCCGGATGAGAAGCAGATGTCTGTTGCAATTTGATTTCAAGGCTTACCAGAAATTATTTAAATTATCCGGCGGCAGCACCCGATATGCTTGGCACCCAGCAAGAATGATGGAGGTGGCGAGGAAAACGCGACCAGCAAAACCAGCCTGCATCTGATGGGCTCCAGGCTCCTTCTCAGCAGACACCGTTAGCACCACGATGTGGGGCTGGGCCAGAAAGGCCACCGTCCTGG
>NW_009216526.1:588-925 GCF_000690835.1 Fulmarus glacialis
TGCCCAGCCTTCCTCACTCCTCCACAGCAAGATTTAAACCCCCGGAGGGAAACGCCCTCATCTCCTCTTTCCTAACAGCCGCATCTGGTAACCAGCTTGCAGACAGCCCGCGGTATTTACCAGGTGCGCCTGCATGAGTCTGCAAGGAAATCTCAAAAGCTGAGGGCTAAGGACAGGTGCTGGCCTCTTCCTCCTGAATTTTGGCACGTGAGAAGAGCCCCTGCTCCAGACCTGTCTGCAGGAGGATGAGCTTTGCCACCAGGCTGCTCTTCCCCCAGCGCTGTCCTTCTTGGAGCAATGGCAGCTCCCAGCACCAAACCCATCAGCCTCCACCACC
>NW_009216527.1:0-457 GCF_000690835.1 Fulmarus glacialis
TTAGTAATATGTAGTGTCAGTATAGTTAAGTTTTGAGCGCCTAGGTGCCACTAGAAACGCAATGAATGAAACATGATGGAAACTGATATTTAAACTTGATTTTTCCTTGATTTTTTTTTTCATTAGCGTGTTGATGGCATGTTGTCCTGTGGCTCAATCCACATTCTGTTCCGTGGAGCCTTCAGTCTAGGACTTTAATGTAAAAAAGTGCATCCTTCCAAAAAAGGAGTAGTCATTTAGAGGATTGAGGTGTAGACTTGGAGAGTCTCTTAAGTACATGATCAGAAGAAAAGCCAAATTTCACTTAATGTTGCTGCTGTTTGTCTTTGCTTTCGCTTTGCTTTCGTTAATTTCCCCACTGCTCTGTCACGTTTGGGAGCTCTGAATCATAATTTTTTTCAGACTCTCAAAACGCCCCCCCATGCCCCGCCCCAGGAGAGGCTACGTTTAAAAGTTA
>NW_009216528.1:0-1263 GCF_000690835.1 Fulmarus glacialis
CCCCGCCCAAAAGGAGCAGCCCCGGAGGTGCCCTCCTGGCTCTGCCCTGGGGAAAGGGAGACAAGATTTGGTCACCCCTTTCCTCCAGGATAACTTGATATATTAGAGGAGTCGCTTTGTCTCAGACCACACAGGGCAGGAGGAGCAGGCGGGACCTGAATTCAGCTCCCGGTAAACTCGGGCGCAAACCCAGAGCCTGCCCTTTGAAGGCAGCGATGCTCAGGGCTGGCCCAAAGCCCGGTGACACTCAGGGACCCCAGACCCAACGCTGGGCTCAGAGGACACCACGTCTCCAGCCACACCAGTTCCCTCTCGTGCTAAAGCTGAGCCCAGGACCAGCACGGGCTGGAGCAAGGCTGAGCTAAGGGCGTAAGCCAGCTTTGGAAGATTAACCCACCTTTAATGCCGACGGTGAAATTCTGCAGGCAAAAGGATCCCACTCCCCATCCCGACAGGACACAGTGGGATAGAGCAGCACCAGGTATTTTATCAGGAGGAAGGCAGAAAGAGCACAAACAGCTCTTCAGGGCAAGCAAACCCCAGATCCAGCTTCTCAGCCAGGCTTAATTTATCACAGCCACTTAGGCTGCTTTGATGCAGCAACTGTGGTGTGGCTAACAAAAAAAAACCTGCAGAGCCCTCCCTTTGTATTCAGTGCTGCCCTCAGAAAACATCTAATTGGGTTAATCAGGAAAGCCAGAGGGCTGTTGGGTTGGTTTACTGGTGGGGAAAAGGAGTTTTCAAAGGAGCTCATTGCTGGTTCAGCACCTGATGGAAATGATTAACGCCTCTGGGTCCTGAAAATCCAAATTCAGCCCATCCAAACCCCAGCAGCGTAGCGTGGACACATTTCTCCAACCAGTGGGTTACCGGTGCTGGGGATACTGGTACCAGTATCAAGCTCCCGGGTTACCTGGAGCTTGTGAGAAACGCTGACAGGAGGAAAAACGCATATGGAAGAGACAAACCCCGGAGGATGCAGACCTCCAGCCCTAAACCACGCTCCTTCCAGCTCCTGGATCTCGACGTTTATGCACATTTCTGGCCTTTGGCCCCGTTTCCCTTTCCAGCCTAGTAGGCACAAAATGATCAATTCTCCCAGGTACTTGGGAGCTCCGCCAGCGCCTGCACCGAGATCCAGCGCCCGAGTGCGAGAGCGACGGTCGTAACTCTCCCTCCTGCTCCCCTGGGAGAAATGAGGCCACGCTCCGTTAAATCTCTGCCTTTCCCCATCCCGGGCAGGGGTAAGGCAGCTCGACACGA
>NW_009216528.1:1274-5220 GCF_000690835.1 Fulmarus glacialis
GATTTACTGCCGTGCAAAATCCCCAGCGTCTGCTCGGCTTATTGCAATGTCTCCGCACATCTCACGGGGACTGATGGACCTTGGCAGGGGCGAGGGGAGTTTGAGGCTGATGCAAACCAGCCTGGAAGAGACGGGGTGCGGGTTGAAGCCTGCCAGGGGCTCCTCTGGTTTGGGGTCAGCCTTCGTGACCTCTCTGAAGAGATTTACTGCCGTGCAAAATCCCCAGCGTCTGCTCGGCTTATTGCAATGTCTCCGCACATCTCACGGGGACTGATGGACCTTGGCAGGGGCGAGGGGAGTTTGAGGCTGATGCAAACCAGCCTGGAAGAGACGGGGTGCGGGTTGAAGCCTGCCAGGGGCTCCTCTGGTTTGGGGTCAGCCTTCGTGACCTCTCTGAAGACTTGATGGCTTTCTGTGTTTTAAATGTGGCATCTTGTCGCAGTCCTTCCTCTGGATCATGCTTTCTGGTTGATAGGAGAAGCCAAGGCAAGGATGTGATGCCCAGGCTGGGAAGGGGAGACTTGGAGCCATCACAGCCAGGATGTCGATGGGGTCTCCTGCTCCCTCCTATGGGGACATGCAGGGGACAGGCAACGGCATGGAGAGAGAAATGTGCCCCACAGCATGTCACCTCCATGGGGACCGAGAGCCCTCTGCGGGGACGCTCCCGGCTCCGCTCCCGCGCGACTGCCCAGGGGCCCGGATACAGTCAGGGGTCTGGGGCAAAGCCGTGGGGGAGAGGAGCCAGGAGACACCACGGGGTGTGGAGAAGCTTCGCCCTCCGTGAAATTCAAGCCCACGCAGGGTTGGTGTGAGACGGACTCTCCCCCGGCTGCGAGGTGACGGCCACCCCCGTCAGCAGAGCAGCATCAGGCTCATCACATGCACTGGGAAAAGCCCAGCGATGGGAGAAAGGCCCTGCTGTCTGCAGGCACGAGAAAAATTTCCTAATTTCCAAAGATGGAGATTTTTATTGCATCCTGGCGCTGTCTCCATGGGGAGAGGGATGCGAGCTTGGGAGGGCTGGGGAAGGGGAGCTGCAGAGCCCGCGGGCTGCAAATGCCGGTAACGTAAAGCTCTCTGCATGCCCAGAGATTAAACAAAAGAAGATCGGGTGACCTTATTAAGGGGGTCTTAAGCAAATGGAAATCAAGCAACCTTATTAAAAGGGGCTGAACCAGCTATTTAGCTCCCCTGCTCCTGCACATCTCAGTGGGGAGCAGGGATCAGCATATTCGAGCCAGGGAAGAGGCAGTTCCTGGGTCGCGGGTGACTCGATGACACCTTGAGGTGTCATAAATCCTCCCCTAGGGATTTAAAGATCTCCCTTTGGCTGGCCACACATGACCGAAGTCTGTTGCTGGTTGGTAAACTGAGGCACAGAAAGATTCCCCAGCTGTATCGGAGCTAAAAAAAAAAGACCAGACAAGGCGGGATCTGGGCTCTGCCATGAACATGCACGCTCAGGACCGAAATTTCAGGTTGTGGTCCAGAAGATGCCACGGGCAGATGCAAGAAGCTCTGGCTACGGCTGCCTTTGGCTGAGGCTGATCCAGAGACTCAAAAAAAAAAAAAAAAAAAAGAGAAAAAAATACCCCAAACCCAGCGAGCCCGGTACTTTTCCAACACCAGCCTGAGCAGCAGGAACAGTCTGGATTAAAGCAGAGCATGAGTAATGTCTCTCCTGGACGAGCAGTGCCCCAGAGAGCCAGCGAAGGGCTGATACCATGGTCGAAGACAGACGCATTTCCATAAACGCTGGAGCAGCAGCCTATAAATAACCGGCTGAATTTACCGCTGCTCTCATGTGACCCTGATCCCCGCATTTTCGGCTGCCATCTGTCACCATGGAAATGGCATCACAGGGCCACCAACCATTCATTCATAGAACTGGTCCAGGGGAGGGGGCCCGGAGCGGGGGAGGCATCGCCGAGGCTTTTTAAAGGATGGAAGTTGCAATTTGGGGAGGAAAAATACAGCGGGGGAGGTTTAGAGGGAGCGGGTGAGGATGGAGCCGTCCTTCCCAGGAGGGATGCAGCAGAGCCTGCATTTCCAAACGCGTTGCAGCCGGGCAGGGGCACCCGGGCAGAGCTCTGGGAAGGGAGGGACAGACAGACAAGCCCGGATGGACAGAGAGCAGGGATGGAGGGATATCTGCAGGGAGCGCAGGGATGAATGAATCCCGGTAGTTTGGAGCATCACGAGGGTGCTGCCAGCATGGGGAGATGCATTTAGCACCCCGTCTGCCCCCCAAACCCCTCCTGGCCATAGGGACCTGTGCCCTGTGCCTTTAGGAGGAGATGGCTGCCTTAATAATTTACCTTATTGCCTCCTCCACTGGTGAAATGGCTCCTAAGCCCGGTTTTTCCCCCCAAAGCAGGGTGCGAACAGAGAGGGATTAACAGGACAGTGAGCGTGGAGCTGTCGGTACGCTCAGAAGATGATTTTTCCACCTAAGCTGTCAAGCCGACCTACATTCAAGTGATAATAATCGAAGGGGATAATGCCCTCCGGTTTCTAAATATATATTTGCCTGCAAAGCCAGGGCCTGTCGCGGCTCATTCGAGGCCGGGCGCTGCTAACGCGGAGGGAAAGGAGCAGAGCCTGGGAAAGGAGAGCCCGGCCTGACTCAGGGCAGAGGAATTTCTGGCTCTTAATGGAGCATTTTCCGCCCAAGGATCCCAAGTCGCTGTGCCAGGCTGCTTCCCCCATCCCGCGGGGCGAAGGGATGTGCCCAAGGCTACAGGTGAGGCGGTGGCACAGCCGGGATCCCGACCAGGACATTCCCCTTGGATTTGCCCTGCCCATCACAGAGATGCCCCATCCTCGTCATCATGAAGGGGAAGAAGGACACCTCGGGCCGGTGACCATCGAGCCCACGCAGACCTGGTGGCACTTCCAAGGGCTCCCAAACCTCCCGGGTGACCCAAAAGCAGGATGATGATCCCGGAGGGTACCGTGTCCCCAGAAGAGGGACAAATGCCAGACAGCCCCAGCTGGAAACATCCAGAAACAGGGAGAAAATGACCTTTAAAAGAAAAATCTACCATTTATTAGTGATCCTAATGAACCCAGCCCCGGTGCCCCTCCGTGCACTCACCTGTTGGCTGTTTTTCTCCGGGGCTGCAAGGAGCAGGGACCATCTATTTTTGGCCTGGAGATCACGTCTAAAAAACAAAAGGGTGGTTGGGAGGAGGCAATAAGCCGTGTCTGAGCGCAAGAAGAAAACCACACTGCTTCATTCAGCCCCGGGGGACAAGCATGCAGGGAATAAAGGGGACTCTGCACAATAGAAGGAAAAATAATAAACCCCAGCACAGGCGTAGGAATGAGAACCATGTCCCGTCGCCCCTGGGCAAGGGCTCCTACCAGCGGGACAACACGCTTTAAAGAGCTGCTGCTCCTGAGTTATGGTCTTAATTTTCTTCACATGCCGAGCTGCCATCGGATCAGACGCGGCCGAGTCTGCGTTGTGCAACGGGGCGAATTCATGAGCGCCGGGGCTGGGTGGCACCACGCTGGCTCGGGCTGCCGTGGCGGAGCAGGCTCCCTTTCCAGGTGGTTTTGGTGGCCTGGATGGGTCTTTTTGGAGGGGCTTTGAGTGATCTCAGGGAGGGTTTTTTGAAGGCTTCACCCGTGGCTTGGCTGGTACTGCTTTCCCCTGCAGATCCCCAGCCCTGCCTCTTGCTGCCGGCGCTCCCCGGCTGAGCCACCTCCATCTCCCTGGAGGGTTTGCAGTGGGATAGACCCCAAAAGCCCCCCCATCACGGCCGGATCCAGCCCTCCCTGCCCAGCACAGAGGCCCAAGATGGGGATCCGGGACGGTCTCAGTGCCTGGACCAGCTCCGGGGAGCCGCAGGGTCCTTGGACATTTTGTCCTTGGAAATGAAAACAAAAACCCTTCAAAGGGTTGCTCAGCCTCAGATCTCCTTGCACAGCCGCTGCC
>NW_009216528.1:5251-5738 GCF_000690835.1 Fulmarus glacialis
CCCGGCCGCTGCCGGCTGTGCCATTTATTCCTGCAGGAATACAGAGAGATCTCAGCCTGCCTTTGGGCCAGCTTCTTTGAGAGGGGACATGTGTCCCCCTTCTGAGTCCCACAGGGAGGACACAGCCCGGCGGGGAGGGAGTTTGCTATGGCCTTGTCTGATGCTGCCCAAACCAACACATGGCTCGTTCCTCCGATGCTCATCCTGACCGTGCAACCTGCCTGGCAGACTCAACAGGGCTCAAAGTGCTAAAACCAGAGGATTTTCACCCCAATCCGCATCCCCTGAGGAGAAAAAGCATGTCCTGGGCTCTTGAGCCAACCCCACTGAGCTGCTCATCATCCCTTGCCCTCCCCGGGGAGATAACCCCCAGCAGCTTGGCACCCGGCATCGTTCTCTACCCAGCTAACGAGAAGCAGCCAAATGCCATCCAGCCAGTCCCCACCAGTAGCTGCTTTCAACAGAAGTCACCCAGGAACCGCCCCGG
>NW_009216528.1:5928-6450 GCF_000690835.1 Fulmarus glacialis
GTGCCCAAGCCACCCTGGGTACGCGTGGCTGGTAGCCCGTCGGCTCCTGTTTCACTAGCTGCCATGTGATTTTGCCCTGGGTATATTTTAAGCGCTGCCTTTGACGTCACACCTTCTTCCCCGGGATGCGGCTTTCTATACATTTCCAGGCAAAACCGTCCCCAAATCTCTCCTTCAGCTTCCCCCCATCAGGCGCTGAGCTCCCCCGGCCCAAATTTCCCCCATCCCCTGCCGTATCCCCTCCCCACGGCCAGGTCACCCCTTAGCAGCTGACCAGAGCTGAGGATGAGGGAGGTGATATTTAATAATCCCCTTTGGCAGAACAAGGAAAAGGTGGAAAAAACACAGGCTGGGAAATGCCCGGCTCACCCGGCAATCGGACTCGGTCCATCGGCCCCGGGGGGTGGATGCGGGAAGCAAGGCATCAGGAGATGGAGCCACCCAGGGTGGTGGGTTCACCCTGCTCCCTCCTTTCTTTCGGAGCTGGGTGCAAGTGAAAAATCCTTCCCGTGCCCCAACCGA
>NW_009216528.1:6989-7219 GCF_000690835.1 Fulmarus glacialis
CCTCGCCTCACCTCCCGTCCCGCTGCTTGGGCGGCCGGTGCAGAGCGGCAGAGGGCAAAGATCCAACCTGGGTTTTTTTCCCTCCTCCTGGGAATTTTTACCTGCGGCTCCGTCTCAGCACATCCCACCGGATCTCGGTGCCCACACCGGGCAGACACGTGCCTCCGTTGTCCTTCCTCGCAGCTCCCCGAAGACAGGCTGCCCGTGGAGATGGTGGCGGGATATGAACC
>NW_009216528.1:7644-8164 GCF_000690835.1 Fulmarus glacialis
AGCGGGTTGGGATGAGCCGCCCTCCCCTCCCTCATGCCCCCCAACCCTCCAAGCTCCCCGCACGAGGGGGTTTCCACTGCGCTTTAAGGACAGAGCAAGCCCCAAGGTATGTGAAACGCTGCTGGAGAGAAGAGCCTGGATGCCATCCCTCGCCCTCCCCGCTGAGCTCCCATCCACCCAGCGAGACAGCCGCCCGCGGGGCTGCCTCTCCCCTGCCTCGGTGAGGAGAAGCCGCTGATGCTCGGCCCCTCCGGAGCCCTCTCCCATTGGGAAGAGCCGGGCTGCCCCACTATAGCTGGCACGAATGAAGGCATCTCCCCCCTCCCCTCCATTAGCCTCCTGGGGCTGATTCTTCTTCTCTCCCATCCAACAGCACAGACCCAGCCCAGCTGCAACTGGGCCAGGAGGAGGAATCGGGCTCGGGAGAGCTTTGAGGAGCGTTTTTCCCTGGGCAGCATCTCCTGGGCCGAGCTGCGCGGGTCCGACGTGGCCGCGCCGCCCCGTCCCGCTCACACCGGGG
>NW_009216528.1:8175-8503 GCF_000690835.1 Fulmarus glacialis
AGGCAGGATTTGCTGCAGCTTTGCAAGATGTTGGGAGAGAGGGATTTTTCAGCCAAGGGAGGGTTTGCTACGGCTTTGCAAGGAGCTGGGAGAGGGGGATTTTCCTCCCTAGGTCTCCTTACCTGCACAGGAGGAGATGGCTCTGCTGAGCGGAGACGTGCCGGCCACGGAGCGGGGTGGGAAGGACCCCCAGCCGGAGTGGGGCTGGCTGTGGTTTGGGGTCTGGCTTCGTACCTGTTCAATCCTCCCATGTTTCTGGCTTCTCCTCCTTTTCCCCAGTGCCCAGAGCTTTCTGTGCCGGCTGCGCGGTGGGGGTTCCCCCGCCACC
>NW_009216529.1:0-518 GCF_000690835.1 Fulmarus glacialis
GGGGGGAGAGACACCCCCTTCCCCGGCCCCGACCTGCCACCCACGGGGCTGTGGCCCTGGGGTGCCGGCGGGGATGCAGTGCCCGGCTGAGTGGGGAGCCCGGGGGCTTTGGGCTCAGGGCACCCACTGGGCTCGGTGCTGGTGCCAACACCAGTGCTGGGGCCGATGCTGGTGCCGGGGCCAGCGCTCAGTGCTGATACTGGTGTTGATGCTGGTGCCGATGCAGAGACTGGTGCCAGTGCTGGTGCTGACGCTGGTGCCAATGCTGATCCTGACACCATTGCCAAAGCCAATACTGGTGCCAGGACTTGGTGCTGGTACCAGTGCCGGTGCCAATGCCGACACTGGTCCTGATGCTGATGCTGATACTGGTGCCAGTGTTCAGTGCTGATACCAGTGGTGATGTCGATCCTGACACTGGTACTAATGCCAATACGAGTGCCGGGGCTCGGTGCCAGTGCTGACACTGGTGCTGGTGCCAATGCTGACACTGGTACCAGGGCTCGGTGCCAGTGCTG
>NW_009216530.1:796-1014 GCF_000690835.1 Fulmarus glacialis
AAAAGACCAAAAACCCAGACTCAGAAGATAATTAACTCCACAAAGCAGCGACCCTGAGTAGCTCAAATCTTTGCTGTAACTACCAAGCCTCTTCTCCAAGGGCTTATTTCTTGCTGTCTGCAACACAACGGCACCAGCACTCAGAGGCCCGGGGATTTTATTAGCATCTCCCCCAAACCCCGCTGGCAGATTTACCCCCCCAGCACACTCGGTTCACT
>NW_009216530.1:1179-1510 GCF_000690835.1 Fulmarus glacialis
GGCCAAGCACAGTGGGGGGCCCGGCCCCACATGAGACCCCGCGTCTCCGAGCAGAGTTGCAACGGGGTCACTCTCCATCCCTGTATATGGCTGCAATAGGGACATCGGGGATGCGGGGCTCCGTTCCTGGCTGCCCCGGGAGAGGGGGTACAGGAGCTGGAGAGAGGGCAAAGGGACGCTGCCGCCCCCCAACAGCCTTCAGCACCCCCTGGCAGGGAAGGAGCCGCCTTCCAGGGTCCCCCCTGCAGACAAACAGCAAGAGAAGGGAGGGCAGCCCAGCCCTGGGGGTGCATTTCAGCCCCCCACCAATTCCCTCTCCCACCTTTGGGGC
>NW_009216531.1:0-308 GCF_000690835.1 Fulmarus glacialis
GCCGAGCCTGGGGACGGCTGGAAGTGCCCAGACACCCGGCTTTTCCTGCACACACATCTGTGCCCCACTGTGCTTCCCAGCTCATGTGGGTACAGCCAGGAGGCACTGCGGCTGCTGTTAGAGGATATTCCCTCCCGCTGTGGTGTGGCTGTAGCACGGGTGCCAGGGGCCTCTCCAAGGAACTGGCTCTTTCTCATGGCTGGGACATCTTCTTTGGTGTCGGGAGCTGGATTTCTTTTTTTTTTAGTCCACGGTGAAACACTGCTGACCTGGGGTGTCCTGTCCCTTCCTGGGCAATGGGTGCACTG
>NW_009216531.1:327-2464 GCF_000690835.1 Fulmarus glacialis
CGGATCGGCAGCACCCGGGGTGGGGATGGCATGCAATGCCAGGCTGGTGGGGGTGCTCTTGGTGGGCCCCCTTGGCCTTCCTGGGAGGGCTCTTCCCCTGGGAGTGTGCACTTGGGGCAGACCCCTCTGTGCCTTGCTCCTGGGTGGCATGGCCCTGAGGCTGTCCTCGGGTGTTGGCACTACCTGCGACCACCAAGGATGATGTGGCCAGGGTGCCTTTAGTCCTGTGGGGTCCCTGATGGGGTTGCGTGGGTCAAGATGTGGAAGGTTTACAGTGGCTCTTTCAGTCTCATGTATCAGCTGTGGGGCTGCCTCCCTTCCCCAAAACCATCCATGAGTGCTTGCCTCTGCGCTGGCCTCTACCTCTGTATTTTCTGGTGAGATCAAAGCATTCCCTGGTGTCCTCGGGTGTACCTAGCCCTCCCTGATCTGGTGTGGGAATATGTGTTACTGGGGGGCAGGAGGGCCTGGGCTGCCCCTGGGGAGCAGGACGCGATTTCCCAGACTGTGTGGTTGCATCCTGAGCACTTTAAGCTGCTTCTGGATTCTCTCAGCCACCACTTTCTCCTGTCCCCGGGTGTACGGCAGGGTGGCTGGTGTGCGTGTCCCTCTGCAGCAAGCCTAGTACCGCTGTGCCAGGTCAAGGCAGCGCAGCCCTTGCCCCCAGGCTGGCAAAGCTGGGTGTCCCCATCAGCCTGGCCCCAAAGCCTTGGGATCCCCAGGATGCTGGGGGACACCAGCTCCTGCCTTCTCTGGGTACGTGTGGGGAGATGTTTGCAGGAGCATGGTCCATCCCAGCCCCGAGGCAGCGCCGTGGGGTGTTTAAGGGGCAGAGTATGTGTGCAGGGAGTCCTGGTCCTATTATCCTAGGCCAGTAGGTCCCAGCTCGGAGGCTGGGTGGCTGAGGGTCCCAGGAAGCCTCTGATGACTCCCTGAAGCTGGGCTGTACCGGCTCATCTGCCTCTGCCTAGCCAGCCTGAGGGATGTGGGTTAGTGGTGCTCCAACCCAAACCACCTCACCCAGGTGGGGTCCCAACCCCGCAGGAGCGGATCGTGACCCTGTGCCAGGCTGTCCCCACTGCAGGCTGAGCTCAGCCCTCCAGGAGCCGGGGACCTGGGGGGCAGGGGAGGGAAGAAAGCTGCTTCCCATGGGGGCACCATGCTGCTGTCCCTCCCCAGGGGAATAGGATGGGCAGCCCTGCTTTGGCCCAATGGCTGGGGTCAGTGTTGGGCTGTGCTGATGGCAGGTCCCCTGATGGGTCCCCCTGAGCCTGGGCTGTGACCTCAGCCATCCCTGGAAAGTGCAGGGTCCCTTGTCCTGATTTGAGGAGTGTCCTCAGCCCCATGGGCTGGGGGGTGCTGGTGCTGCCCTGGGGTTGTGCCTGACCCACGTCCCTGTTTGGGAGGTGGAGGGAGGCTGTGTCACCCCATAAATTGGACTCGACTGTGGAAATGTTCAATTAGGCTCCTCCGAAGCAATTAGCCACTCAGAGGCTTTGAAATCCCGGCTAGCGGCGAGTGTTGAGTTACCTCTAGACACCTGGCAGCTGTTCCCGGCTCTCCCAGGGCGTCTGTAGGGCCAAGGGGCCGGGGCGGCGAGCTCCGGGCAGGCAGAGCCCTGGGTGGTGAATGGGCCTGCCTGATTTATAGCGCCGAGGGCTGGTTCAAAGGAAGGCCGGGTTAATTCCTAACCGGAACAGCCCAGCGCCCTGTGCAGCCGTCGTGCTCTCAAAGAGCTGCCGAGTCTCCCCAGAGAAGACCCCGATCCTCTCCTGGAGGGGTCAGGGACACCCCGAATGCGCCAGTGGGATGAAATGGGATGCACGGTATGGGGGCAAGGGGAATTTGCTGCCTCGTTCTCAGCTTGGGGCATGAAGCTGAGACACCCCCAGCCCCCTTGGCAATAGTTTTTGTCGTTCCTTGACCTCTGCGATAGAACTTGGCACAGGGTGTCCCCTCCCCAGCACCCAGGGCAGGGCTGGGGTGCAGCCCAGGGGCTCCCCCTACAGCAGGGGCGAGCCGGAGAGGAGACCCCGGCTGGCTCTGCCTTTGCAGAGAGAGGGGCATTGGGGATGGGAAAGCCACGATGAAAAGCCAAAGATGGGGATTCAGCACCCTCCCCACCCCACCTCTGCCC
>NW_009216531.1:2548-2812 GCF_000690835.1 Fulmarus glacialis
TCGCCCCTCTTCCCAGCCCCTGTCCCCACGGTACGTGGTGGAACCCACGGAGGGGTGTGGGGGAGCAAGGTGTCGTGGCCATTCCTGGGTGGGCATGGGGAGAGGTGGGTGGTCTTGTTGCTGCCGGCGGGTGGGTTTTGTGGGGTGAGACGTCGGTGCAGGGGCTGAGGAAGGAGCGGGCGAAGCCGGGCTGGGGGGCTGCATGGGGTTGGTGCCGGCAACATGGGGGACTCTGATGGCAGCTCGTCCCTGCGGCAAGGGCAG
>NW_009216532.1:0-358 GCF_000690835.1 Fulmarus glacialis
TGCACCCAGATGCACTCCCTCACTCTCCAAAACCTCAAGCCGCGCCAGCGGGGGAAGAAGGAGAGCAAGGAGGACTACATGAAGAGCACACGGTGAGTCCCCGCGCCAGGGCCCCCTCCTCCCACAGCCGGAGCCGCTGGTCCTCGGGGATGATGGTGCTCCATGACCCTCAACGTCCCATTTCCACTGACGGACGTTCATCGCACACCGGCTCCTGCTGTGGGTTTTGGGTGTCCTGGAGCCATGGATCCCCATGGGACATGTCACCCTCTTGGGGTGGCCCCGGCGTGGCCATGGGTTGCGTGAGCGTGGGCGCCCGTGCCTGACCGTGCCTCCGTCCCCGGCAGGGGCTGCCCGG
>NW_009216532.1:906-11493 GCF_000690835.1 Fulmarus glacialis
CTGCTGAAGGCGACGGGCAGCAACCTGCTCATCCTCCGCATCTCGCACTGCCCCAACGTGCTGACGGACCGCTCGCTCTGGCTGGCCAGCTGCTACTGCCGGGCCCTGCAGGCTGTCACGTACCGGTAAGGATGGCCACCGGCATCCCCCCTTTCCCACGGGGACCATGTGGTTCCCTGGCTGGGAGAAGGCTGGGAACATCCATGGGATGTGCTGGGACTCCTCTGATGCCCATCCCCATTCCCTGTCAGAACGCAGCCTGTCTGGCCAGGTGCGAAGGACCCACCTTTCCGTGTCCCCAGCCCAGCGGCAGCCCCAGTGTCCAGTGTCCCTGGTGCAAGCTGTCCTTGCAACTCTCATCCTCTTCTGGCATGTTCCCATGCAGATGTTTCCCTTCCAGTTCCATTCCCACCATCCTGTTACCGATCTCACCCCAGCTGGAGGTGTGACCAGGGTCTTGGTATGGGGACACTGCTTTATGTTAGAGAAGGGTGAAGAAGAGGTGCACCAACACCAGGGCCCAGTGAGGTCCCACCTGACTGTCACCCCCTGATGAAGGCTTCTAACGGGGAGAAGAGACCTTGGGGTCCCTCTGTCCTGGCAGGGAGGAACAGCTCTGCCACGGGATTGCTAAGACCCAACTTGGAGACCTTGCCCAAGAGCAAGGACACAAGGCCCATGATGGTGCAGGTCCTGGAGGAGGTCACAGGTCCTGGAGGAGATCACTGACTGCTCCTTGGTCTTGGCCACCTTCCGAAGAGGCTCTGCCTCCCGTGGAGACAGGATTTAGCTTTCCTACGCTCTCAAGGAGGATGATCCTTGCTCTGCTGCGCCCTGCAGAAGACCACTTCAGCCTCTGCATCCATATCGCCTATAGCCAATGGGTGTCCTCATCCAGCCCAGATGAAGAGTCCTTCAGGTGGGAAAGCACACCCAGCTCCTCCATGTTGGACCGAGCAAGCTCAAACACAGCCCTGATCTGGGGATTCTACACCATGAGCCCAGTGCTGCCGGGTTTAACCCAAAGACTCCTCCATCGGCCCTTCCAAGGGCGTTAGAGCAAGCCCAAGCGCTCCTGGCACATCGCTAACCTGTGACTCTGACTCATGCTCTAATTAACCTGCCGCGCTCGCGAGGGGCTCTTGGCAGGCGTCTTCAGTGGAGACGTGTGAAATGCTCAAGATAACACCCATCACTTATTTTTAGGCTTGCCTGAAGTTTTGAAGTAGGTCATTTAGAGTTAGGAAGTGCAGCCTCGGTCTTCGGGAGGGAGCCCAGTGCAGTGAAACAGCCAGTGGCCTCTATCCGGGCTGGTAGCATCACGATGACACTCTGACATCTCTCCTCCATTGACTCAGTGCAGGGAGCCAACGGCATCAGCGAAAGCTCCTCTGAGCCAGTGGCACAAAAGTTGGGTGGCAGGCAGCGTGGCTGCGCTCCATCATGATAAACTTACACCTCCACTATGCCCCTGCACGAATCCAGCAGCATCCCATGACACCTCCAAAAAGACCAAGGAGGAGCCCACAGCAAACCTCTGCAGCGACGTTTGGCCAACAGCCAGCTACAGATGTGGTAGCACAACCATGGAGCTGGTACAGGGGCCATGGAGCAGCCACTTCCCTTGGCTGGAAGTTCCCACCCATCAGCTGAAACATCTTTACCACCTCCTGGCACCTTCCCCATCCAGGCTGGGCGGGTGGCAAGTGAAACCAACCCAATGGGATTTTTGCTTATATTTGCTCTGCAAGGGTACACGGCCTGGCAGTCTCAGTTCAATCACTTGCCACCTTTGCATCTAGAAGACTTCTGCCTTCACCTTCAACCTCACCTTCAACATCAACCTCACCTTCAGCCTTTACGTTCAGCCTTACCTCGAAACTCATCTTCAACCTCACCTTCAACCTCACCTTCAGCCTCACCTTCAACCTCACTTTCTTCCATTAGTCTTGACATTGCACATCCGTAGGCACGATTCCAATAGCAATGCCTTCAGCCTTCCTGCATGGGTTGGTGTTGGGACTGTCTGGCCCATGGGCAGATCGCGGCTTATAAATAATGACCAGATTTGTACCTCCAGGTGCAGAGAGATGTAGCAGCATGGAGACTGCAGACACAGCCCCTGGGGCAGCATCACTGCTGGTGGGGGCCACCACGTGTCCTCTGTGTTGTTCCAGGAGCTCTACGGACCCCGTGGGTCATGAAGTCATCTGGGCCCTTGGAGCAGGTTGCAGGGACATCATCTCCCTCCAGGTCGCACCTCTGCATCCGTGGTAAGAATCATGTTAGGAGGAGGCCAGGCTGAGTGTGAGGGGCACCACTGGGTGCCAGATCCAGATTTGCTTGGGAGGGGGTCCTCGTGGGATGAACAGCAATCCTGGAGGCCAGTTTGGGGGACTGGGAGCTCAGCCCCATCCCTCCCTACAAAGGCTGGGAGCTGTTGGGTGTAGGCACCTCCCTGCCGAGCCGGGAATGTTTCCGGGGAGGTTGCTAACACCAAAGATGAAAGGGGAGCCATGATGGGTCTGGTAGGTGATGCTGAACATCAAACTCTTGTCTGAGCTCCTCACTGCTCATATAACAGCACCCCTAAAGGGCCTGGATGTTTTTAAAAGGGTGTCAAGTCACTGCTTAGGGAGATGACTGCAGTTGCTTTCGCTTTGGAAAAGCATTTTGGGGGTGTGAAGATGCTGGTGGCTTTCCACCCCACAACATCTGGGTGCTCGGGAGTTCATGGCTCACAGGGCAGGTCACTTGGGTCGTCATCTCCGTGCCATGGGCCTGCGTCCTGGGCATTTCTCCTTGTCCTGTTGCAATGTCATGTCCCCCGTCAGCCTGGATCGCGGTGTACCCAGGGGGATGTCTCATAGCAGGAGAAGCTGGATGTCAAGTCCCTGATGGCTTGTTTCTTCCCTGGGGAAAACACCACATGGCATGTAGGCTTCTCCACCTGAGCTAAAGGTCCAGGCTCCTGCTACTGGTTTGATCACTGCAAGCAACGGAGTTCAGGGCCTGATTCAGATCTCCAAAGGTGGAGGGTTTGGGGCAGAGGGACTCCACTGAGTGCATGGACCTGCCCTGTCCTGTTTTCAGCACAGCCCAGGGTGGTTGCTCAGATGGAGACGTCTGCTCTGGAGACACCTCCTTACAGTGTGCCAACTCCTGGGGGTGGAAGAGGTCCCAATCCCACACCACTTGCAGGACCGCTTATGGTGGGGGGGGGGAGCTTTTCTGCCAGCCCTCCCCATCTCTTTTTTCTTCATCCCCCCAGCCAGCAGCCGACGCGCTTCAGTCACCGCTGCCTTCAGATGATCGGCCGGTGCTGGCCGCACCTGCGGGCACTGGGCGTTGGAGGGGCAGGCTGCGGCGTCCAGGGACTGGCATCCTTAGGTAGGCATCCTCTGATGGGACAAGGAGAAGGGGACCTTGGGAGGCAGGGTATACCTCTAGAAGATGGCCCATGAGGATCTTAATGGAGAAGCCCATTCCAAGGACCATGGGTGCACCCTGCCCCTCCTTGCTGCCACCCGTCCCTCCTACCACCCCATTCCCATCAGCTGTCCTCATCCCTTCCCCGTGGGGTGCTGACAGCGGGTGCTCTGTCCCTCCAGCCCGAAACTGCATGAGGCTTCAGGTCCTGGAGCTGGACCACGTGGCAGAGATCAACCAGGAGGTTGCGGCGGAGGTGTGTCGAGAGGGGCTGAAGGGGCTGGAGATGCTAGTGCTGACCTCCACGCCGGTCACCCCCAAAGCCCTGCTGCACTTCAACAGTGAGTGGCAATGCCAGGGGGGAGTGCATAGCATCATCCATCGACCAAAAGGCTACCAGATATCCAGATCCAGACCCTGCCTTCCAGCCCCCCCCAAGGAACCCACTGCCAACGCTGGAAGGTGCTGGGAGCTCTGTGGTGGAAGGTTTCTAAGCGGGGATCCAACAGCCCCCTGCCAAGGATGGGTTAAGAAGAGCTGATCTTGCCTTGGGACATAGGGAGGATGGAGACACTCCCTCCATGCTCCCCTCAGTGTAATCGAGGCCTCAATGTCTGTGGCACGCCTGAGGTTCACCCTGGGGTATCTGAGTTTGGAGTCACACCATTTACTGAAGCCATTTGCTAGGATGGGAGCTCCGGGGGGGAGAGGTCTGCAGCCAGCAGAAGGGTCCATTTGACGTGCCGTTCCTGGTGGTCATGGCACATGTGACTGTGGTTGGACTTGCTGGGAACTCGCCTATCTAGGAGGAAGAGTAAGGGTTTCCCAAGCAAGACGTAGGACTGCTGAATTGGGATGGGACAACTGGGAACCATCTTGTAGACCACCATTCTCCCTACAGAGGTCTTAGTCACCAAAAGCGGGTCTCCTCCATCCTCAGGGTGAGGTTTCCCCAAATGCATAAGGCCTTGAGGAGCACTGGGTGGGTTTTAGGGTCCATCCTGGCTGCGGGGAGGCTATCTCCCCACCAGGTATGGTGAGGCCAGGTGGTATCTCTGCCCCCAGGTGTGTGCCGGAACCTGAAGTCCATCGTCGTGCAGGTGGGCATTGTGGACTACTTCAAGGAGCCCCACAGCCCTGAAGCCAAGAAGATGTTTGAAGAAATGGTAAACAAACTCCAGGTAAAGGATGCCATTCCCAGGTCACCCGTGTGTCACCAGTCTCGTGTCCCCATGGGATCTGATGATAAACTCTTGCCCACCACTGAAGTTCCTTGGTAGAGAACATTTTAGCTCACTAGGGACATACTGATGGCTCACTATCCTTCAGACACACTTGCCCCGAAGGTTGAAACAAGATCTAACATGCTGTGATTCCTTCCCATCGCTTTAACCAGGACTGCTTCTCTGTGGGTCTCTTCCCCAGGGCACAGAAAAAGGCTGTTGCCTCCTTCGCAGGGCCACTTACTTGCTGAACACCGTGAAGGGATTTAAAATCCACCCGTGAAAGCAGAAATAGGGCTAATTTTAGTTAGGCTGAGTTGCAGACCTTGCTTAGCTTGTGATGCTCAGCAGGGCTTGGGCTGTCCTTGATCTGGTCAGGGTTTCCAAGGCAGACATCTCCATCCGTGTCCGAGGGGAAAAATAGTTGCCTCCATTTCACTTCATCCTCTGGTTGACTTCATCCTGCAGTGGGTTGGGTTCCCAGGGGGGCGTAAGGCAAAACTCCCGTGAAATACAAAGCAGGACTTGGAGATGGAGGCCCACCGGTGCAGTGGGATGGGGTCAGATGGCTCATGCGGTTCCTGCTCCACCACCAAGCCCTGGCACGGGAACAAGAGTAGGCAGCGAGACAGACCCACATCTACCCCGCAGGCTGGGGGTCACCTTCAGAGAAGAGCCATTTTGGAAGGGCTTTCCTCACGTGGCCGCCCACCGCCGTGCTTTGCAAATCCCACCTGCCCCTGCATGTTGATGTCATCTGCCCCAAACTACTACTGTCCTCTGGAAACAGTGTTTTTAACCAAGCAGATACCAAATCCAGAGCTAGCTTCAAGGGCATGGGATGAAGAGGCGTTGAGCCTGTCCTGCAAGGAAGCCAAATCCCCATGGGATGCGATGGTGGGGATGGGACCAGGGTGGACCCCTTCCCATGGTGGGGATTCAAGAGGTCCTCTCCTCTCTCTTGCTCAACCTGTGGGGCAGCAAGACTGCCAGGTCCTGCACCGACCATGCTCTCTGCTCCTCTTCCAGGCCCTGAGGAAGAGACCCGGCTTCTCCAAGATTTTACACATCAAAGTGGAAGGAGGCTGTTAGACCTTCAGGGAACCACAAAGCACATTCCCTCCTCTGCCCGGCGGAGCCAGAGGCCCCGTGAAACCAAACCCACCGTCTGCCGCTCATCCGTTGCCGGACCTGGAGCATGGAGACGCTGGCCCATGCACAAAAAAACCCCAAACTCTTGCAGGCCTCAATGGCAGCCGGCACTCGTCCCCGGGGCCAACTCGTGGGCAAGAAGGTGCTACTTAAGGAAATTTTTCGGCTGCCTGAAGAGGCAGGGCTACGTTCTTTCCCGGGAGGGAAGATGGCTTTGAACCCCCCACGGCTGCTCGTTGCCAAGGATCCTTGTTTGGGGAATGTCTTTGTCTTCGAACTTTCTTTCTGGGGGGTTTTTTGGCCGTTTGATGGTGTGGGAGCTGAGGATGGCTCAGCCCATCCCTGTGGGCTCTTTGCAGAGCGCTGGGCTCGGCGCTGCTGCGTCACGGCTGGACCGTCCCCGTCCTCTCCGTGGGCTGGTGGAGGTGGGATGGGAAGGGGCTGTTCCTCCAGAGGAAATGGTGCCCAGCATTCCAGCAGGGTTTCCGCTCGTTTTCATTTCATTTGTTTAACAGAGAGGCGCCCAAACCTGGGTAAATACTGCCCAGAAACCAGCAGCCATGACAGCACAAGCCCGGATGGCAGAGCTGCATCTCGGGGGCTGTAGGAGCCAGAGGACACCAGGAGAGATGGTTGCTCTTCCAGAGGTTTCCAGCCTCACCTCCTCTCCACCTTCCTGCCAAGGCAATAAACCATCTCCAAAATCCTCGTCCATCAGGAAACACGGGTCATGCTTCTGTCCCCACCAACATCCACCACCCGCTCAGGCTTCCGGAGCGAGTTGTCCCATTCGGAGAGAGGGACTGGCATGGGACACCCACGTTTGCCATCGCATCGCCTTCCCAAGCAGCCTGGAGAAACCCTGGCCAAATTGTCCTGAAATCCAAAGCCGCTGGTGAAAGCACCAACCCAACTGGCCTGGTAGATCCCTTATCTATGGCCATGGCTGTTTTTTTAATTCTGCTTTTCTCTTCTGGCTGTCTTCTGCCTGCAAGGACATCAGCCCCCACCAAAATACCCTTCTTTTTCCAAAGGGTCGGGCATCTCCATCCTCCACCCTGGGGAGAAGGTGCCAGGAGGTGCCCATGCCATGGGGAACACCCGTCACAGCACTGCCAGCAGCAGGGACACACTGGCCCCTGCCACCCCGAGCCCCAATCAGGCGTGCTTGGACCTGACATGCTGAGCTGAGAGGAGCTGTCTGGGAAAAGCAAATTTTGGGGGTTTGTCCTCTTCTCTGGACCATCGTTGGAGGTTTCGGTGCCTGTTGGCCAGCATGGCTGCGAGGAGACAGCCCTTCCTGAGGCATCTCCCCTTCCTCCAGCCCTCCCAGGGTCATGCGCTGCCATGGAGCATCCCACCAGGAGGGAGAAGACTGCAGACCCATCCTGGTACCACCTTCCTCATCCATGTCACGAGAGCTGCAAACCTCAGCCGGGGGCTCCCAGCATGCCAACAGCCCACGGGGACCCTGGCAGAAAATAAAATCTATTCCAAATTGCTGAAGCTGATGGTGGGCTGGAGGCAGCTCCTGGGCCTCCAACCCCAGAAGGAACCTCAGGAGACCATTTCATCCACCCCTCATCCCATCTATGCTGTCTCCTCCAAAGCAGGGTAGGGGTTTTTGGCCATAATCCCCCATTTGAAGCACCTCCATTCCCCTGCTGACTGCAGCTTTCCAGGAGAAGGCTGTTCCCCATATGCACAAAATGTGGGAGCCCAAAAAAACGCCTGCGAGAAACTACCACGTCCCACCATGCCCCCATGGGCAGCATTGGACAAGCTCCCCGGCACTGGGGACAAGCTCCTCACCGTGCCCGCCGCGGGTTTACCTCCACCCCGGGGAGGCTGGGACACATGTAATCCAGGGGCAAGAGGAGCAAGGGATGCCCCAACCAGCAAAAAAAACCCACCCAGCAAAGCTACAACCCCCCGGGGACCAGCCGGCCACCATCCCACGAGCGTGGTCCCAGAGGAGATATCACCATTCGAAACAGCGCAGATTCTTGCAAAATTCCCTTAAAAAAAACAAAGTAAGTATTTATTTCTATAAAGAAAAGAAGGAAAAAAAAAAAGATTTTAAAGGAAAATTATATACTCAGCATGTTTATACACTCTATGCTTAAAGACTATCGTGTTGGAGAGTCGTGTCCGAAGACTGAAGGTGGCTGCTCCGGGTTTGCTGCTAGCCCGAGCCCGGCTCCTCCGGGCCGTGGGAAGGCGAGGACGGGGTGATGGAAAGCAGGGGGAGATGTTGAGGACTCTTGGAGAAACCTTTTGTATTCGCCAGCGAGGCCGGAGTGGCTGCTGGTGCCGTCGGTGGCCGTGTCTGCTGGTGGCCGCGGTGGTGTGGAGCGTGGGTGGGGGTGCGACGTCCCCGTCCCTCCGCTGCCGCGAGGGTTTTGTAAGTCACGGCAGGACAACCTCACCCGAATTTGGTGCTTCGGTGGGTCGCCGAGACCAAACCATCCGCCTCCCCTTGGGGCGTTCCCAAAAAGTCCAACTTCTGGCTTAGCAAAGCCACGTTTTTACAAAAATCCTGCGATGACACAAGACCTTGAGCAGGTTCAAGGATTAGAAGATGGAAAGTGGGGGGGTTTTCCCCCATTTCGCCTGGGCTTGGACGGGACCCTTCCTCCTCCTCCTCGGCTGGGGATGAAGGTGGCTGACACAGTGACACAGGCTTGGTGGTAATGAGAGCCCTGAGTCTCCCTGGCCCTCCCAGTGGCTCCTAATTGCCCAGGTTGTTAATGGCAACGAGCTCATTAACGGCTCCGTATTTCTTCTGCTGAAATGTCACATTGATGGTTTCCCTGCTGCTTTCCCTCCCCATTCCGCCGGCGCGTGGCCCCGTTGGGATGCTCAGGCGCCGCCGCCCGTGGCCGTAGGATTCACCGCGTCGGTCGTAGGATTTCAGCCCCATTTCCTCTGGAAACGATGGAGATGCACAGGAATACCCAATCCTCTGGGAAAAGCCTTGAAATCACGCAGTGTATTCAGGTGCTGGTAGGGAAGGGACTGCTGCAGCCTGAGCTCGACCCCATACTAGACCCTAGAGAAGCCCCAGAAGGGCTCTGCGATGACAATCCCCAGCAAAAGCCCGACCCGGGGTGAGCATCATCGGCGAGCAGCTTTCGCTCGGCGTCGTGGTGATGACCAGATCTGGCAAGGGCTGGATGGACGGTGCTGCCGGTTCCTGCCAGACCTGGTTCCCATGGGACCAGTTTTGGGGGGGATTTATTCCTTTTCTAGTGAGTTTGCCCAAAGTTTCCCCATGGCCAACGCTCACGACATTCCTCTTCTTTTGAATTTGGGTCAGGGATCTTAAGCGGAACAACACCAGCAAAGCCAGCTTGGGGGCCAAATTTATCCCAAATCCATGTTTTTCTGTCTCCCTCGTGTGTTGGATTTTGCTCGTCATCCATCGTTCCGAGCCCCCAGGAGCCGGGGATGCTCCGGGGACCGGCTGCCTCCTTCTGCCTTCATCCCTGTGCCCCCAGCTTGGGGGGCTCCAGGGGTGTCAGGTCTCCAGGAAGGGGGGAACCCCCCAGGTTGGCTCCATCCAAGGAGGTTTTTAAACCTCTTTATTAAGCAAAGGCGGCAAGAAAAAATATCCCACCTCTCGCCGTCTGTCACGGTCCCAGCTGCCACCCAAGGCACAGTCACGGGCCAGGTCTTGGATAGCTTGTTTGGATCCTCCAAAAAGCTCCAAATTTGGTTAAAACAGAACAAAAAAACCCATGAAAAGTGTTGATAAAGGCTCTTAAAGAGGTTGAACAATGTTTTCTCTCGGCTTTTAGAGGAGCCCACCCCAGGAGCTGGCGCATCGCTTCAGCCTCCTATTTTGGGTTGAAAACCTGCAGGTTGGGGTGGAGCAAACGCATTTGGGAATCAGTGCCAAATGACAAAATGCTTTAAAAAAAAAAAAAAAAGGAAAAAAAAAAAAACAAAACCAAACCAGGGAGCAGGGGGGAGATTTTAGCAACCAGAGATGGTTTGTTGCGATCGAAGCATCGCGGGGCATTGTTGCAAGGTGAGCGGTGGCGATGCACGACCTCTCCCATCTGTGGGAGGCAAAATAATCCCCGCGGGGGGCGAAACGGTCCCTCCTGCCCCAAGGAAAAGCTGCTGCACTTCCTTCCCCGGTGCGCAGCAGCAAGGAGAGGAGGGAAAACTGCCCAAAAGCAGGAAAAATGGGATTTTCTGATCCAGCCTCGGGATTGAGCCCCGTGGAGGGGGGGGACGAGGCAGGCTGGGGCCGGGGACAAGCGGGTGCAATGGTGCGGGATGGCTTTGGGGAAGCGAGCGCGGTAACGCACACTTGCTTAGAGATAATCAGAGGACACGCTCCCCGCGGGGAGAGAAATCTATATATATATAGACAGGAATCGCAATCGTTTCCCTAAAGCACTTCACAGCGGCGTTTGCTCCGGCGCAAGCTCAGCCCCAGCGAGCGATTTCCGAGGGGCCCTGTACAGCGACCTCCCCCTTCCCGAAAGGTAGCGACTTTGCCTCCTAAGTTATTTTTTTAAATCTATATAAATTTAGGTCTATTTTAGTCTTTCGCAGCGATGTGCCAGTGTCTGGAGAACCAAACATCCCTTTCCCCCCCCCCTTCCCTGCCCCACGGTCCCTTGATGCTAAACCAGGTCGATGCTAAATCTGCCAGAGGATGCTGCCCTGGAGGAGGGGGGAGCAGCGGGGATGGGGGTGCAGCCGAGATTGGGGTGCAGCCGGAGGTGGGGAGGGGTCAGGGGGGGCTCCGGGCGGTTTTTGTGGCCGT
>NW_009216533.1:0-392 GCF_000690835.1 Fulmarus glacialis
CAGGGCTGGAGCCCTCCTCATCACCCCGGGGAGCGCAGGCTCTGCTCCCTCCCCCTGGCCAGATCCAGGGCTGGTGGTGGGTTTTGGGGTACCTGGCAGGATCCAGGCTGCTGGAAAGGGCCAGAACAAGCTGCAGCAAGTGCAGAAACACACCCAGGGGTGACCCTAGACCCCAGCATGGGCAGAAGGGAGAGGCAGCAGCAATGGGAGGAGGGCAGGAGTGGCAGAGGGGCACACACGAGGGACACAGGCTGCAGGACCAACACTGCCCCAGAACAGGCAGCTCTCCCCTCCCCATCCCTGCCCCAAACCCCAAGAGTGTCTTCCCACAGGCGGGTTGGGGGTCACAGCGGCTAAGGGGGCCAAGAAAAAGGAAGAAGCCAGCGCTGCCG
>NW_009216533.1:512-883 GCF_000690835.1 Fulmarus glacialis
GAGCATGGGGCAGGGGGGACGCGGCGCTGGGAGTATGAGGGAACCTCACCATGTCCCCTCCGCTCCCCACACAGGCCCTGCAGCACAGGCCAGGGTCCTCGACAGCCCAGGCTTGGGTGGATGAGGCGATGGAGGCCATATGCTGCGGCAGAGGGACTGTGCCCAGCTCAGCAGGGCACTTCTGCTCCTCCTGGCACACTCCAGCCTTCACCCAACTCTCAGGGAGAGCCTACACCAGGAGCTAACAGAGCCAAGGGTGCGTTTTGATCCCTCAGGGAAGCAGAGGAAGAGGTGAGAAGAGGAGGCAGTAGACAGGGGAACGATGAGCAGGAGAGCTGGGGCAGCACAGCCTTGCCGGTGCTCCGGGCACC
>NW_009216533.1:902-1221 GCF_000690835.1 Fulmarus glacialis
GGTGCTCCGGGCACCGCGATGCCTGCACGGGCTGGCCCAGTCCTCTCCCCGCCTCCCACAAAAGGGGGTCCCCGGCTCTGAGGGGCCGGGGCACGTCTCTGCTGGGCAGTGCCACCCCGCGTCACGTCTGTGCCAGCGAGAGCTCCTCCAGGCCTTCCTTCCCCAGCCGGTACCTGGCGAGGTCCTTGCGGGTGACCATGCCCACCACCTGCCAGGAAAGGGAGAGGGTACAGCCCCACGCTGGCATGCAGAGCCTGGGGACAAGGACAGCATGTCCCCCCCAGCTGAGAGCCCAGGCTGCCCGCAGGCAGCGAGCGGG
>NW_009216533.1:1401-2093 GCF_000690835.1 Fulmarus glacialis
AGTGCCGCAGCCCCAGGGCCCGGAAAAGCTTGAACACCCGCGGCAGAGACGCCTCCTGCAAGGCAGAGTGGGGCTGCGTGGGCTGCGGCATCCCCAGCCAGCACCCATCGCCCACCCATGACCCCCGGGATGCTGGGGTGCGGAGGGGTCCCTGGCTGTTACCTGAGGCACAGTGTAGGGTGAGGGGTTCATGAATTCGCTGAGGTCGATCATGCACTCGCGCTCATCCTGGGAGACATGGATGGACTGGATGGGGGGAAAGCGAGGGTAGGCGTCCCGGAAATCCTTCAGCTTCAGCCGCCGCTGCACCAGGCTCAGGTTGGCCCTTTCCACAAAAACCTGGGGAGGAGAGAGGCCATCAGGGACCGTCATGCAGCACTGACAGGCACCAGGGCCAGGGCAAGGCACAGGGATAGGGAGGGAAGAGGGCAGGAGCATGGGGCAGATGGACCATCTGCAGAACGGGAACAGCCTGTTTCCCGTTCACTTGGGGTTTGTGAGCCCAGTGGGATGCAGGATGATGCTGGGGTAACCCCAGCATGGCACAGCAGCCCCCCCTATCTCCTCAGGTGAGCTGAGGGAGATGGCAGGGATCCTCCACCAGCTCCTCCTGAGCAAGGTAGGCACCAAGGGGCCTGAGGCAGCAGCGGGACAGGGGCACCGGGGCTCTGACACATCCCAAACAGCCTCCA
>NW_009216533.1:2116-2591 GCF_000690835.1 Fulmarus glacialis
AGCTGGGAACGCAGGATCAAACCCCGCAGTCCTGCCACCTGCGACAGAGCACCACACGTGAGATGGGGCTGGGAGGGAGCAAGGGCGAGGGTCCCACGCCACAGCCAGCCCTCGCGTAGCCGACCCCAAGCTGCATCCCCACCTGCGTGGCGTCAGGGTTGCTCTCCACCACCGGGAAGCCGTTGTGGTTGGAGGAGGTGTCACTGAGGATGTCCACAACCGTGCCGACTCGCTCGATCCTCCGCAGGCAAGTGACAGGAGTGCTCATGACCTCCCTGTGGGGAAGGCTCAGTGTGAAACACAGCCCCACCGCAGCAAACCCCAAACTCCTGGCCCCCCCATGCACGCCTCCTCCATCCCCATAACCTGCTGGGGACACAGGGAGGGAATGCACCGCAGGCCCTGCTTCTCGCTGAGGAAGGGGCTGGGCTGGTGGCATTGGGGATGAAACACGTCAGCACCTCCATCTCCATCT